>NC_143552.1:161657352-161957500 GCF_054136105.1 Typopeltis vanoorti
ACTTTTAATTAATCAAAGAAGTTGTAATTGAACCAGTTTTTTTTTATTTCAGTGAACTATTACAATAGCAGCAAATTTTATAGTGAACCTTTCACTGTAAAAAAAAAAAAAATGACTCGATATTCCTAGCCAAAGCACTATTGCATTAATGCACTTCGAATGAAATTCACTAGAGTAAACTAACCACTATAAACCGTGAATCTGTTGTAGTGAGTTGACTGTAGTGTTAATCCCCCCTCCCCCTTTAAAAAAAAAAAAAACTATGAAACCTACAGCAAATTTATTTTCTAAGATCACAAGCTATTGCACTTATCTCATTACTGTGCAGAGGATCTAGATTGAAATTTTTCATGGATTACTAAAGTTACTAAAGAACCTGTTACTGTATATTCATGTCCCTCCTGGTTTCCGCTCACTATAAACAACCATAAAAACTCAAATAAAGATAAATAATTACATGTGTAGAGGCAGACTTCTCAAACCTTCCAGATATATTTCACAAGTGTAAGTGGGCTTAATCATAATACTGCTTCACAGTGTAAACAATGCAAAGATAAGAAAAAAAAAATAATTTTTTGAACATACTAATAATTCACTGTTTTCTACTCAGCATCTTCAGAGTACAAATTGCAATTATGACAAGCACACAGTAAATCAGTAGAAGCAATGCAAATTGTAACTGAGCTAGAACTTATGTCCTAACATGTTGCCCTCTGTGGGCCAGATAACCATAAAGTTAATTTGAAAAAGACAGGCTATCTTTGGAAAATTAATGAAAATCATACTTTGTTGAAGTTGGGGGAGTGCTTCATAGCAGATGCTGATTCTAAAAATAGTTTCTCAGACCTATAGTGACTTCATCATTCAATTCTACAAAAAGGAGCATCCAAACAAAGCTTGGTTTGTCAGTTGCACCTTGCCATACAGATGATCACAAATGTGTAATCTTTGTTCTTCGAGGAAGATTTTAACTGCTCTACCAATCTGTTCAAAAGTAGGCTAAAATGGGTGCAAGGAACTTAATACACTCCAGAATGTGCAAGAGGATGAAGTTGATTTTTGAAAGAATGGATGAAAGTGGCTAGCTGAATGAGTTTGAAAGTGGCATGGAGATTATATTTACAGAGAACCTTAGCTATCTTTTCTGATATATCCTTAATATATGGAATGGGAATAGTTTCGCTGTGATCCTATGTGTTGTTGAAAGAGAAGTGGGAGTGAATGCAGTATTTTTTATGAGCCGTTCACTAAATTGGTGTCGTGAAGGGCATTGAGCTCAGTTTCAAGGACTGTGTCCATTTTACACAAATTGTGGACTCTACAACCATGTTATAAATAATTATTTTAATTTCCCGATGTTTCAACCTTCATATTAAGGTCATCATCTGGAGTATGTACACACACCACACCACACACACACACAGAGAGAGAGACAAGCTAAATTACATTTTATAGTATGCTGAAGAGATGTTTTAATCAACAGTTATTCTACTGGCCTGACCTCTAGTGAAATTAAAATAAAATTACAATAAATGAATGAAATAAAATAAATTAACTACATCAAAGCTATATTCTATTTAAGACATCAGAGAAACATTCTTTCATATAGATAGTTTTGGTACAGTAAAAAATGATGTCCTAATTTAACATGACAATTGTTATATGAGGGTTGTTCGATAAGTCCATTCCATGCAAAGTCTAAAAGATGGTGCCACCAGTGCGTATTTTTTAATTGCTGGCAACTGTTGGAGAATTGATGAAAATCTCTTTCCTGCCAGCCAACTTTTCATGTTTAGAAACAGATAGTAGTCCGAGGGAGCCAAATCTGGCTCTCTCGCCTTACACACTAAGTTTCAGTCAGATAGATCTATTACTCTGTGCTTGGCATTCATTTGTATCAATCAAGTACCATGATTTGTGGAAAATGGATGAAAAAGAATTTCATGTAGTGATTAAACATTACTTTTTGAAAGGCAAAATGGCTCAGGAAACCAAAGCTTGATAAACATTATGGTGAGTCTGCACCTTTGATTAGAATGGTTTATAAGTGGTTTAGTAACTTTCAAAGTGGCCATATGAGCACAAGTGACACTGAACATTCTGGACGCCCTATTGAGGTCACTATTCCTGAAATTATTGAAAAAATCCATGATACAGTGATAGAGGAGTGAAGGTGCGTGAAATTGCTAAGGCTGTGAGCATCTCAAATGACCGCATACATAATATTTTACACGTGAGAAAACTCTCCACAAGATGAGTGCTGCGTTTGCTCACACTGGATCAAAAGCGTCAACGTGTGAAGTTGCAGGGACACTTGAAGCTGTTTCAACAGAATCCAGAACAATTTTTGTGTTGTTTCATAACAGTGGACGAAATGTGGATTCATCACTACCAGCCTGAGTATGGTCAGGCTGGTAGTGATAATAACTATGGTCAAACAGTCAAAACAATGGGTTGCAACCGGGGAATCTGCACCAGAGAAAGCGAAAACCATTCCTTCAGCAGGAAAGGTTATGGCCACCGTGTTTTGGGATGCTCGTGCCATATTCTTCATAGACTTCTTGGAAAAGGGCAAAACAATTACTGGAGTGTATTATGCGTCTTTGCTGGATCGTTTAAATAATGGAATAAAGGAAAAACGACCACACTTGGCAAAAAAGAAGATTATTTTTCATCACGACAACGCACCTGCTTACTCTTCTGCAATTGCGACCGCAAAATTGTTCAATTTACACTACGAAGTCCTTTCGCACCCCCCCCTCCCCCTCCAGATTTGGCTCCCTCGGACTACTATCTCTTTCTAAACATGAAAAAATGGCTGGCAGGAAAGAGATTTTCATCAAACGATGAGGCGATTGCCGAAACAACTGCCTATTTTGAAGAGTTGGACAAATCATACTATATGGACCGGATCAAAAAACTCAAGCATCGTTGAACTAAGTTAGACCATAGTTAGACACGTTAAATATAATGACTATGGTCACGCTGTTCTTTCTGATCGTGCCCTGAACATGTTACATAGAATTGACTGGAAAAGCACCTCACACCAAAACAGGGTATGAATGTAAATTTAAGGAGGCCTGTGTATAGACCTCAAAGGAGACTATGTTGAAAAATAAAAAATGTTTGTCTCCAAAAAAATTGTTTTCTTCATTTTTGCACAGACTTATTGAACAACTCTCAAATTAGATTTAGGATCCTGGATTACCTATGGTCCTATTTATATTTAACTAGGGAGAAAGGTTAAGTGGGTAGAATATGTGCCTTCCATTTTCTTGGGATTTTTAGACCATCATTATTGTTAAGATTAGGGTGATTGATAAGAATCTCACAGGCCTCCTTAAATTTACGTTCATACCATGTTTTGGTGTGATGTAAACAACAGGTGCTTTTCCAGTCAATTCTAGCTGTTCTTTCTGATCGTGCCCTGAAGATGTTACATAGAATTGACTGGAAAAGCACCTCACACCAAAACAGGGTATGAATGTAAATTTAAGGAGACCTGTGAGATTCTTCTGTCAATGCACTCATGGAGAGCAAACTTTCACCATTGGTCCATAAAAGCACCAGTTTTGAAAATAATGACCAGCATTATTTTCATGTGGTATCTTTGATCCCTCACCCACATTGCTAATAACATGTGTCTTGATGTGGCTGGTATTCTGATGAAATCCAAATCTCCCAAGAGGAACATTCCACCTAAAGAAATATCAGCACTTAAAAAAAGTTATGCAGGGAAAAAAAAAAAAAAAATAAACACGTGCACACACACACACACACACAACCAAAGCAGATAAAGGAAATGCTACTACAGGTAGGTATTTAAAAATCCGGCAACCTCCGGACCCGAAGGGTGCCGGATTTTTGAAAATGCCAGATTTCGGATGGTTATATATGCTGTATATTTTTAACAGAAAATGACTACCTGCACAGTCCTTTAAAGAAAGAAAATTAAACACTAAATGAAAAGCTTATGAAAATTTAATGTTCACCAACTAAATATAACTGTTCTACAGAATTTTAGTTCAACTGAATAAAATAGTTCCTCAGAATTTTAATTAATAAAATGTTGATGGTGGTGACAGCACATCTGGTTGACTTGAAGTTAATGGCAGTGAATTATCAAGTGTGGACACCACTGCTGCTTACTAGCTATTTTCTTGAATATATCGTGCAGTGTCTGCTGCTTCATATATTTGGGTCTTTCTCTAATAAGTTTATCTTGGAGCAAGTAAACATTCATGATTTCTTGTTCACTTACAAAACTTCGTTGCTCTAGTCCAGCCAGCAGTTCAGTTGTCAATGTAATTAACCTGTCAATAGAGATTCTTTCTCTCACATCTTTCTCATTTTCGTCACTGCTTTCATCTTCATCACTACCTGTAGAGGCATTTCTCTCCAGACTTAACCATATCTACAATTTCAGAATCAGTGTAATGATGAACTGTAGGCACATTATCATCGACATTCATCCATTCTGTTAAAACATCTTCATTTATCCTTGAAAGCTCCTTGGCATCAGGATTGGTTACATCTTTAACATAAGCAAGAAGTTCCTGTATAAGCTGCTTTTCTTTGGGAGCCCTAAACCCTGCAATATTATTTTCAGTGTCTTCGTTAGAATGAGAAGTAAACATTAAACTTGGCCACAATTTATGCCATCCATTTTTCAGTATTGATGTTTTCACAGACTTCTATGCATTGGCAACACAGTACACTGCTTCCTTAATGTTGAATTCTTTTATGAACTTCTGAACTCGCTAGGCACCTCATTAACAGGGATCGATACTTATACTTCATAGAACGTATAATACCAATGTCCTGTGGTTGAATTAGTGATGTGCAGTTGGGTGGAAGGTAGACAACAAAAACATTATCTTTCACTAGAAGATCGGCTTTTGGATGTGCCGAACAATTGTCTAAAATAAGAAGTATCTTGCAATTAGGGTCTAATCCAACTGAGTTACAGTGAGCCCTAGCCTCAGGAACAAAACAGTTTTGAAACCAATCCAATGTAATATCAGTGGTAACCCATCCCTTCTTGTTGGCACGGTAATGGACAGGAAACTGTGTCATACTCTTGAAGGCCCTCGGATGTAAACTTTTGCTGATAACGAGCAACTTACATCTATGGGTACCCGCAGCATTAGAGCAGCACATTACCGTGACACGATCCTTCGAAGCTTTAAACCCCGATGGCGATTCTGCATCCTCAGTTGTTAGAGTTCTTTTTTGGCGTACATCTCCAAAACAAGGCAGTCTTGTCAGATTGTACACTTGTTCAGGACTTAAATGTTCATCACTAACTAACTTTGCAAATTCATCCACATATGCACTAGCCGCATCTTTGTCTGCTGAATGTTTTTCCCCACACACTGCACGAAAATGTAAGCCATATCGCGACTTGAAACGATGCAGCCAACCTTCTGAATATTCACACTTGTGTTGCAATCCCAGCTCTTCATGAAACATTTTGGCTTGTTCCTTTAATAAATCACCAGAAATTTCCACACCTTCACTTACATGAAAATTAAACCAGGTTATGAGAACTTGGTCCAGTTCCGAACTTTTTCCCTCCGTCATTGACTTCGTTACAAACATTTGCTTTTTTTTGTGGAAGGACCCTCTACTCAACTATACACAGCTCACCATATTTAATCTTCTAACTACACACAACACTATCAACAAACAATGCCATCTACCACTCACTACCAATATTATTTTTTGCCTCTAAATTGTGTGTCGTTATTCAATTTGTCTGTATGTAGGATGAAAAACTAGAGTTTCCAGGAGAAAAAATCCTACTGCCTCTGTATGAGAGTGACTAAGTTACTTTCATTTGAAAAAGCCCATATAAAGATTGTTCAATTCAAGTTCAATTCTTGTCACAACAAGAATTGAACTCAGGTCATAGCCAGGTGGTTATGATTTGTATTTATTAATTTCTCTTGTTTAAACTTTACTATTTACCCCTGAAGATGTAAATCCTACGATTTATGTAACTTGTTGGGAACTATTATTTCAGTATGTTGTATAACTGAATAATAAAAAATGTGGTGTGATCACCGAAATATGTCTTTTGAACTTGGGTCTTTTCCAGTCGAAGGATGCAATGTCCCATTGTTTTTTCCAGTTGTGCTTATGGTAGTACAATTCAATTAATTTCTGATCTCTGAAACATTCTTCAGTGAAATATATGGTCTTGTAAATTTTATTGCTGGCAAACTCAATCCTTTTTCAAGTTTTATTTCTTGCAAAGAAATAATCCTTTCAGTCCTTCCCTGTACTCTAATATCGATAATCAAAGTAAGTGAAAAAATTCAAGGGATGCTCAAGGGTCAAAGCTGTAAAACTGAGAGGAGACCTCCACATAGCCTTTAAAAGAATGCGTAGAACTGACAAGGGCTTATGACCTAATGTCCAATCCTAACATTCTCATGGTGCACCTCTGTTAGGTATCTACCTGGATACTGAACAAATGAGGATGGGCTGGCAATTTGGAATTTAGCTGACCAAATTGTATTCTTATTGGCTTAAACCACTATATAAAATGATGATATAACATGACAGAATTTCCTACTGGCAGGGGTGTTGCCTGGTAAAACAAGGTCCCCATTGTTTTCACCAGGGAACCAGAGTGAACAACAAAAAGTCAGCTACTGGCACAAATCCTGAAACACACCTGAACTCACATCACAAGAATTCAAGATCAGTACTATCAACATAAGAAACCTGAATGGCAAAGAAATGGAGCTAGCTGAGGAATTGAATAAGTACCAGATTGATGTAATAAGGGATGACTGAAACAAAAAAGACAAAAACTAGTTAGATCATTCTGAGCAATAAATACAAAATGTTATATTCAGGCAATGACAATCAATGAAAAAAAGGAGTAGCCATAGTATTCAACACTAAATATGAGGCTAATCTTCTTGAATGGCAGGCAATATATAAAATAGAATGATGTGGGCAAATATCGGAATGGAGAACTGGACAATTAGATGTATTTGTGCCTATGGTCCCACAGAAAGTTCTACTAAGGTAAAAATGGAGGAATTTTTTGATGCTTTAGAGAAAGAAACTGACACAATGAAAAATGAAAAGTTGGTGCTTGTTGGGGATCTAAATATCAGAGTTGGAAATGATTGTCAGGCATACAGAAATATTTTGGAAAATTTGGAGAAAAATAAAGCTAATAATAATGGCAAATACCTGTTGGATTTCTGCTCAGGACATGGACTGGTTATTACTAACACAATGCTCCAACATAAAAATGTGCACAAATTCACATGGAGAGAAGAGGCAAGGAATAAGAAAAGTCTCATTGACTGTTATTGTTGATAGTGATTTTTCTCAATGGATACCAGAGTGTACAGAGGATTTCAAATTGGAAGTGATCACCATTTAATCTTGAGCAGGATAAAATTGAATTTCATATTGAAAAGAATAACATGTAAGAAAGTTTTAAAGCAAAAAGTTGAGCAGCTCTCAGGTGTGAACTGTAGACTAAAATACACAAATATTATTCAAGAAAAAATGCAAGAGTTTGAGAACAGGAACCAAACTTTGGAGATTCAGTGGCAAGCCCTGAAGAAAACATTGATTGATTCATCCAAAGAAGCATGTGGTGAGGTTGCCTGCAAGGAAAAAAAAATCAGAACTCCAAGGAAATTAAAGAGGCAGTGAAGGAAAAGAAGAAAGCATATCAAAAGTTTCTGGCAAATAATTCAGCTTGTGCTCTTAGAGAATACAGAGACAAATGTAAGAAAGCTAAACACCGTGTAAAACTAGCTAAACAAAAGTCATGGAAAGACTGGTAAGAAATGGAGGAAACAGTGCTGTAAAAGGAATTAGAGATGAAAAAGGTGACATAAAAACTAGAGAAAAAGATCTCTTTGATGTATGGAGTAATTTGAAAAATTGCTAAATGAAACAATCAGTGACAGCACAGCGGTAAAAAAACACTCGGCAGGCATGCAATCAGGAATACATATTCTTACATGAAGTAGAAAAAGCCGTGAAATGCGGAAATGCAGTGGGAGTAGATGGTATTAAACCAGAAATGTTCAAATATGGAGGTATAAAAGTCTTACAGTGGCTGCACTGCATAGTTCAGAAGCCTGGGCATAAGGACGAATTGCAGATGATTGGAGTAGAGCTATCATAGTACCGATATATAAATAGGAAAATAAAACTGAGTGTGAGAATTACAGAGGTATTTACCTACTGAGTGTTCCTGGTAAGATTTATGCAAGTATACTTGAGAAACAGTTAAGAAGGTTTGTGGAAGGGAAGCTTCATGAGGAACCAGCTGGATTCAGATCATATAGAGGCTGTCAGGATCAGATTTTCACTTTACGACAAATAGTTGAAAAATGATGCTAATATAACAAAGATCTGTATTTAAGTTTTGTAGATTTGGAAAGGGCATATGACGAGGTGCCAAGAGAAAAGCTATTCAAAACGCTACATTTGTACGGTGTCAATGGAACATTATATCAAGTAATACTTAAAGAAAGTGGTATTAAACCTGAGATCAAAATTACAGATGTTAATCTCAGCTCTTTTCTTTATGCAGATGATGTTATACTTGTAAATTAATACACTACAACTCTGCACGATTCCTTAACTAAATTGAATAACTGTTGTAATAGATTTGGTATGATGGTCAGCGATAACAAGACAATGAAAATAGGTAAAAGCATTGAAAATATCAACTGCATTGTGAATGGAGAACCTGTGGAACAAGTAAAACATTTCAACTACTTAGGCACGATTTTTAGTGAAGATAGTAAATTAAATATGGAAATAGACAACAGAATCAACAAAGCTGGTATGGTAGGAAGTCAATTGATTAAATTCATATGGAATAAGAGAGAAATTAGTCGGAACACTAAATCAGCTGTATACAAGACAATGTTCAAACCATTTTAACTTATGGATCTGAGAGCTGGATCAGAAGTAAAACACTTGACCAAAGACTAGAGGCCACAGATATGAGAGTCTGAGAAAGATTAGGAGTATGAACAGATGGCATCAATGGCAATATCATATTAAAAACGACGATATTAGGAAAGAATTTGACATTGTCAGCATCCAGGAATGTGTTAGCTGAGCTAATCTCAGGTATGGTCACTTAAACAGAATGGGAGAGGAAAGATTAGCAAAAGAAGTGTTCTCTGCCAGGTTGGCAGGAAAAAGACTCAAAGGAAGACCACAATATAGGTTGATTGATACAGTAAAAAAGTGCCTTAGAAGAAAGAAATATAAGATCTGGTAATTTTATAGTCTTGACAGATAACAGATTGATTTGGAGGAAAATTGTTGATAGAAAGTTAGTAATGATGTAAATTTTTCATGTAGTACTATCATATCCTGTACACCCCTCGAGGGTACATGTCAGGAATTTGATGATGATGAAAAAATTCATATCTGATTTTCTATAATAAAAGAAGTTATTACCTTTAAAAAAGGATATGTAATTACTTATAGGGACGTAATTTTTTCTTTGTAATTATTAGTTTGTTTTTTTTCTCTCCTAACAGATTACCTTTAATACAGTGTAAACAGAAATTCTCAGCTATGGATATGCAGCTAAAAGCTAACGTAAGCACTTGGTTAGAGGCTATGTCAGAAAAATATGGGTGAGCATTAAATACAAATTTCCATGTTGATACTATTTATATCGTTAGAAAACTGATTATATTTCTTTGATCCTATTGCCAGCCTATCTGCGGAGGGGATGAATTCACAAGAAAAATAAGATATACAAAATATCATATTTCATACTAAGAATTAAACTACAGGTTGTACTATGAAACTTCTAAAGAAATTCAGAATACCAGAGCAGTTTTCCAACAGGTATTGGATTTGTATACCTGTGGTCATAAATTGCTTGAGTTTTCTGTTACCTTATCTTTCTTTGCTGATCAATCCTAAAACATTATTTGGGCAAAAAAATGTAGTCCTGTTTTACTAGTATTACTTTAGACCTTATTGCTAACAGTAATGTTAGCAATAAGAGCTTTTCTGCTACTCACAAAAATTACACATGCACAAATATCCTTTTGTGCATGTTCAACCACAAATACTCATATGGTGGTATAAAAGTTTCATAGTAGCTACATTGATTGGTGATTGGGATAGGGCTGTATCCTAGTGAAAAGGAAAATAAAATTGAATTTGAGAATTGCAGAGAAATTTCTTTATTCTTGTTCAAAAAATAAAATAAAAAATTGTGAAAGATAACTCGGAGGAGGGGAGGGAAACAAGTTCAGCCCAGATAAGGATTGTTATGGTTGAGATATTCACTTTAAAGCAAATTTAGAAATTATGGATATAACTGAGGCAGTAAAGACAGCAAAGCAGAAGGTTTGGGAATCCTTTGGAGAAAGATTAGACGCATCCTATGCAAATGCAAACAAAGTATTATGGCAGACCATCCGCCACCTTCAAGGGAGGAAATCGCACAGCAAGGGCAATTAAGGCCTCTGATAGTGCACTTTTAACAACCGAGAAGGATATCCTCCACAGATGGAAGGAATACTTTGAGAGCCTTCTTAACCTGGGTGGCCCAGCATTTGTGGACATCCAAGAGGTACAGATCGGGGCAATGAGTAGTCTCACAGTAGAAGAGGTCCATTTAGCAATAAAATCGCTAAAATCAGGCAAGGCTGCTGGCGATGATGAAATTTGCCCCGAAATGTTAAAAGCCTTAAATCGAAACAGTGTTCTCTGGCTGACTCGAGTGTGTCAGGCTGCTTGGATATCTGGGCGAGCACCAAAGCAATGGCAGACAGGCCTAATAATACCAGTCTTTAAGGAGGGAGACCAGAAGGATTGCAGTAACTATCATGGCATCTCTCTCTCTGCTCAGCCTGCCTGGGAAAGTGTATGCTAAGTACTTGGAAAGACGGTGCAGGAGCATAGTTGAGTCAAAGTTCCATGTAGAACAATGTGGCTTTTGTCCTGGTAGAAGCACAACTGACCAAATCTTCACTTTAAGGCAAGTCTTTGAGAAATCTTGGGAATATGCCAAGAATGTCTACACATCTTTTGTGGACTTGGAGAAGGCATATGACCGGGTTCCTCAGGATAAGCTTTGGCAAGTAGTACAGGAGTATGGAGTGGATGGCCAACTATTAGCTACCATCAAGTCCCTGTATGAATGCCCAGAGTTTTGTGTCAGGGTAAACAGCACAAAGTCTGAACCTTTCACAGTCTCCGTTGGCCTCCTCCAAGGGTGTGTTCTGTTACCCCTCCTTTTCATAATATTTATGGACTGGATTGATTGGCACAGCCGAGGCAGTGAGTATGTCAGAATTGGAAGATGTAGCATTGGACATCTGCTTTTTGCAGATGACCTAGTTGTGCTTAGCTCTTCCACAGATGACCTCCAGCAGACCCTGGATAGGTTTGTAGCTGTTTGTGCAGCTACAAACTATGCGGAATGAAGATCAGTGTGGCCAAAACTGAAACATTTGTGGTCTCAAGACAACCATCCCAGTGGACTCTACATGTAAGTGGAGTCCCAATTGAGGCAGGTGGAGAAGTTTAAATACCTTGGGTCCATATTCACAAATGATGGAAAATTGGACGTAGAGCTAGATACTCGAATTGGCCAAGCTCAATACTGCGGGAGCTTGGCCGTTCGGTAGTATTGAAGCGGGAGTTAAGCCAGAAGGCAAAGCTGGCTGTCTTCAATACAGTCTATGTCCCCATCCTCACCTATGGTCATGAGAGTTGGGTAATGACCAAAAGAATGCAGACACGAATCCAAGCTGCTGAAATGAGGTTCCTTCGAGGGGTTGCGGGGCTAACAAGACTCGACAGAGTCAGAAGTTTCTGCAATTTGGGAAACCCTCAATACTCAACCGCTGCTTCTCCGTGTTGAGAGAACACAGTTACGTTGGTACAGGCACCTGGTCAGAATGCCACAAGAGAGGCTCCCTCAGCAGGCCCTCTTTGCCAAGCCAGAGGGTGGGAGGCCATGTGGAAGGCCAAGGACTCGCTGGATAGATTATATCCAAAACCTTGGGTGGACACGTTTGGGAATCCCACCAGATCACCTGAGCTTGGTGGCAGAGGATTGTGACCATTGGAAGTTCCTCTTGCAGCTGTTGCCCCCACAACCCAATTAGGAAAGGTGAGCCTTGAAGATGTATGTATGTATGTAACAAGTTTTTTTTTTGTGTGCGTGCGTGGATCTGAAATAGAAAGCTTATGATACAATTCCAGGGGAAAAGCTAAAAGCTCTTCAAAATGCTATAATTAAATTGTATAAATTGGGAGATAATATACAGAGCAATACATATATTTAAGTTCTAAATCCACAGTTAATTCATGTTGATGGGGAGAAAAGAATAAGGAATGTACGAATTCATGAACACGTGAAATCACATGCTATTTTGCCTGTTGCAACAGAAGCAAAATAATTACCATTTTAAAAACTAGAATGTCCATAAAAGAAAAGCTAATTTTCTGACGTGTAATAATAAACACCTCATCACACAAGATTACCCTATTATTGGAATGCATTCGCCTTTTTCTGACATGCGCAGAAGTGTTGAAGTTTCTCTCATCTGTGGTCGGACAGTAATGGAAGATAGTTTGATGTTAAATTTATAAGGCCTTTGTGCACTTTATTTCTCTTGTGATTCATCTCTATGGATTGCATTATGAATGAAGGCGTCATTGGATTGCATTATGAGGGGTGTTTGAAAAGTTTGGCAATTTTCCAATAGACGGCAACACAATTTCATTCATTCATACCAGTGTCGGCACGTATAATGTATTTCATGATCCCTGGCAAAAATTTTAGCCACATGCGACACATAGTTCTTGTTTGGCAAACATTTAAAATAACCGTGTTCGCATTTTTTTTATAAAAATGGAGAAAAATGAGTTTCATGCAGGGAATAAAACACTTTTATTTGAAGAAGTGGACAGCCACACAGATCAAAGCTGAGTTAGATGCAATTCATGCTCTGCACCAGCATTAAAGACTGTTTATTTTTGTATAAATGAGTTTAAACATGGTTGTAAGTCCATCGAAGATGAAACGCACTCCGGACGCCTGACTGAGGTCACTATGAAGGAAATGATTGACAAAATCCATGGTATCATTATGGAAGACCACCAAGTGAAAGTGCGGGAAATTTCTGAGATTGTAGGCATCTCAACTGAACGGATGTATAATATCCTGCACAAAAAATTCCACATGAAAAAGTTGTGTGTGATGGGTGCTGCGACTGTTGACTTTCGATCAAAAATGCATGCGAAAAGACATTTCAACACAGTGTTTGGCGATGTTTAATTGCAATTCGCAGGATTTTTTGCGTCGATTCGTGACTGTAGACGAAACTTGGATCACTATACACCTGAGTCCAAGCAGCAGTCAAAACAGTGGACAATGCCTGATAAAAGAGCACCAAAAAAGTGAAAACCTTTTGTCAGCTGGGAAGGTGATGGCCACTGTTTTTTGGGATTCCCAAGGAATTATCATGATAGACTATTTGGAAAAAGGGTAAGACAATAACAGGAGTCTATTATGCATTATTGTTGGACCATTTAAAAGAAGAACTGAAAAAAAAAATGGCCAAGATTGGCACACAAAAAAGTGCTCTTTCATCAAGACAATGCACCGTCTCAAACATCGGCCAACAATGGCAAAATTGCACAAATTGAGGTTCGAATTGAACATGGCTAAGTTTGAATCCAAACTTAGCCCTGGGTGACTTCTTGTGTTGTTCCCAAACTTAAAAATTGGCTCATTGGGAAAACATTTTCTTCAAACGAGGATGTCATCAAGGCTGTCGATGAGTGTTTTGCACAATTTGACATATGCTACTTTTTAGATGGGATGAAAAAATTGGAAACTTGCTGGACCAAATGTGTAGACCTTGATGGGGACTATGTTGAGAAATAAAGGTGATGTTCAAAAAATGTGTTTAACTTATTTTTTTACCAAAATGTTCAAACAACCCTCGTACAATACGGTGCAACTAATACAATATGTTTTATTATTATTATTATATGACACCTCCAGGGAGTCTAATGACTCATCAAGGGAGGGCACCACTCTATACAACTCTCCATTTCCACCACTCAATCCACCAACTACAACTGCACCAATGCCATCTACTGCCTAGCACCACCACTAGCATTTTCACAGACATCACAAACATCCATGTCCACGGCGGGCATGGATGTTTGGCTGGAGAGCAGATATGCTAACCACTCGTCCACCAGTCCGGCAATGGAAGTATCAAGGCAGCCGTTGAGACTATGCAGCAGCTTCTTCCTATGCCGTACCATTCAGGTATGACGTGCGGGCACCAAATCATCCGCAGACGACCTAGGTACTGGTCTGGGTGTCGTACTTAGAAGAGCAGTCACCATACTGAGATCTATTGATATTCATTCTCTGATATATATGGGCAATAACAATCAGGGAAAAGGAGGAGGAGTAGCTATAGTATTTAGCATGAAATATGATGATAACCTTCTTGAGCGGTTGGTAACAACGAGTGGGCAAATGTTAATTTACAACTGTGAACAATTGAAACTTATTTGTGCCTATGATCCCATAGAAGGTTCTACTGAGGAATTTTTAGAGTCATTAAAAGAAGCAGCTTACAGGGAAAAAGAAAAAGTGGTCCTTATCATCATCATCAAATTCCTGACATGTACCCTCAAGGGGTGTACAGCAGGGTACAAAATGATTACCAACCATATAGAAATATTTTTTGAAAAATTTTGAGAAAAGAACAATGCTAATAATAACATGAAATGCCTGCTAGTTTTCTGTTGAGGACATGGACTAGTTATTACAAACACCATGTTAATAATAACTAACATAAAAATGTGCACAAATTCACATGGAGAGAAGATGCACGAAATAAGAAAAGTCTCATTAATTTTGTTTATTGTTGATAGTGATGTTTTTTACACTGGTTCAGGACACAAGTGTTTACAGAGAATTTGAAATTGCAAATGATCACCATCTAGTTTTGAGCAGGATAAAATTAAATATCATATTAAAAATAAGAATTTGTAAGAAAGTTTTAAAACAGATCAAAGTTAAACAGCTTTCAGAAGTGAACTGTAGACTAAATATGCAAACATCATTTGGGGGGAGAGAGATGAAAGAGTTTGAAAGCAAGGACCAAACCTTGGAGATTCACTGGCTAACCCCTCCCTGGATTCAGCCACAGAGGCATGTGGCGAGGTTGTCTGTAAGAATAGAAAAATCAAAACTCCATGGTCATGGATTTGGGAAGTTATAAGCAGTGAAGTAAAAGAAGAAACTGTACTTGAAATTTGTGGCAATTAAGTGAGCTTGTGCTCTTAGAGAATACAGGGAAAAATATAAAGTGATGAACAGTGTAAAACTAGGTAAAGAAAAAAGTCATGGGAACATAGGAAATAAATATTAGAAAAGTGGCAAAATATTCTGGAGGCTATTGAAAACCTTAGAAATGGAGGAAAGAGTACTGTAAAAGGAATCACAAATGATGAAGCCGACATGAAAACTGAAGATAAAGATATTCTTTATGTGTGTATTAATTACTTTGAAAGCTTGCTAAATGAAACAAGTAGTGACAGAATGGTGGTAGAAAACATTATTATTATTACGGGCGACTCCAGGGAGTCCTTAGACTCATCGAGGGAGGCCCTAAACATCATGTCCACATAACTATTCGACATTCCCACAGTATCTATCATACCTTGCCTTGAACTCACTCACTGACATAGCACCCACATCAGACTCTAGCAACTTATTCCACTCATTTACCACTCTAAAAGTAAAGAACCCAGCTCTAAAACCCTTGCTAACCACACAAAAATATCCTCTGAATTAATCCTATAGAAACCCTTCAGCAATTTGAATGTCTCAATCATATCTCCCCCTTTCTGCCTATCAACCAATTTCTGCAACCCACAAATCTTCAACCTGTTCTCATAAGGTTCATTCCATAGACCTGCTATGATCTTGGTCACTCGCCTCTGGATCCTCTCCACCTCCTCCCCATCAAGAAGAAACCTAGGTGACCAAATCTGGGCACAGTAGTCGAGATGAGGTCTTATCAAGGCTCGGTACAGAGGAACAATAACTTACTTGTCTCTGCTCGTCAAAGTATTTTTTCAACAACCAAATGAGTTGATGAGCTGATTTAGCCACTTTTGCAATGTGTCCCCAAAACTTCATCTCCCTATCCACCAACACTCCGAACTCCCTGGCCTCATCAATCTCCTGGAGTAGAGTTCCACCAATGTGGTATACTGCTGCTAATCTTTTCACTCCAAAATGCATAACCTTACATTTTGTCACATTAAATTGACATCCATTCTCCTTAGCCCAGAACTCCAATCTATCCAAATCATCCTACAAGATTTTGACATCTTCTGCATTCACTATTGTCCTACCCAACTTTGCATCATCAGCAAACAAATGAACTGTTCCTCTTAGATCCTTCCCTATATCGTTAATGAACAAATTAAACAGAAGTGGTCCAAGAACAGAACCCTACGGCACACCATTAGTCACAGGCCGTCTTTTGGATTCTACTCCTGAATAAACTACTCTCTGATATCTGTCCATCAACCATCCATATATCCATCTCACCAACCCTATATCAATTCCCATATGTTGCAGTTTATGGATTAGAATTCCATGTGGTATCCTGTCAAAGGCCTTAGCCAGGTCCAGCAGTATCACTGTAAACCCATTACCCTTATCCAGTTCAGCCGTCACTGTGTTATAAAACTTGAGCAAGTTACTGAGGCATGATCTACCCTTCACAAAGCCATGCTGTCCTTCGTACAGTATCTCATTTTCATCAATCCGTTCCTGTATTTTTCCCTTGACTACTTTCTCCAAGACCTTGACAACAACTCCTGATATGCTGATCGGTCGGTAATTTGCAACAGTAGTCTTGGATCCTCCTTTATACAGTGGAACTATTTTCCCCTCTTTTCACACCTTCGGGACTAAACCAGACCTGAGACTCAGATTAAACAACATGGTCAAGGGCACTGATAATTCTTTAGCCGCTTCACGTAAGACCTGTGCCGGTATACCATCCAATCCCACAGATGTATTCAAATTAAGGTTCTGTAATAGACTATTCACCTCCACTTCATTCATCACAATTCCCGTATAAACTAATGGTTCCTTCATTCTTTCAATGTCACCACCTGGATGATATACTCTTACAAAGTGCTCGCTCAGTAATTCCACTATATCGACTGATTCAGTGACCTCCTTACCATCGGCATTCCTTAAAATCATTCTGCCGTGTTCAGTTTTTTTTTTGCTTGCAGCATATTGAAAGAACTGTTTGGGATTTTCTTTAGCTTGCATAACTAGTTTCCTTTCATAATCCGCTGTTGCTTTTTTTTATCACACTCGTTACCCTTCTGGCCTGCGCTTTATACCGTTCATGTGCTCGCAGGTCACCTTTCTCTTTAAATTCCCTCCACAGTTGTTTCTTTTTTTGCAGTTCAAGCTTAATGCTGTTATTCATCCATTTAACCCCTACTTGTTTTACTATTCGGACCCTGGGTATACAATCAGCCATAACCTCCTGTATATGCTCCTTGACCACTTCCCATGCTCTATCGACATCCAGCCCTTGCAGTTTTACATGCCATGGCACTGAACCAAGCAATCTCCTAAGCTTGTCACACTTGCCAGCATGGTAATTCCACATATACTCTGTCTTAATCGAAAATTCCACACCTTTAGCCACCTCCCAGGTCAAGACCTTATGATCACTCTCACCAATAGGTGGCAATATGGTCATATTCATTACAGTCAAATTCTGAGATGCTATTACCAGGTCAAGCACTCTCAAACCCCTAGTATTTTCAATTACATGCTGTGTCAGATAGTTATCCCTTAATAATTGAATAAAATCCAGTTCCTTCCTCACATGTGTCCTCTCCTCCTTCCAATCAATGTTACCATAGTTGAATTTCCCCCATAATTACCCTCCTTCCACTCATTTCATCAATTTGTTTATTATTATTATTATTATTATTCAGGCCTCCAAGGAGTCAAAAGATTCATCGAGGGAGGTCCTTCCTAAGACATAAAGTCTGTCAAGACTCATTGAGGGGAGCCCCCCCCTGAGAAACACAAAGTCTATCATACCACTCTTTAAACTCACTGACCGTTCTCGCTCCCACCACTCCATCAGGCAATGCATTCCAAGGCTCAACCACCCTCCACACAAAGAAACCACTCCTTACCCTCTTGCTCACAGTTTCCTTTCGTAACTTCCAGGGATGGCCTCTTGTCATCACTCCTTCCTGCTGTTCAACCAAGCGAAAGAACTCCCCAGTGTCAACCCTGTAACCACCTCTCAACAGTTTAAAAGTCTCAATCATATCACCTCTCCTTCTATCCACCAAACTCTGCAGTCCACATTCTCTCAGCCGATCCTCATAACTATCCATGTACAGTCCTGAAACCATCTTTGTCATCCGTCTTTGTATCCTTTCCACAGTTAATTTATCCCCTTCAAATCCTGGGGACCAAATCTGAGAACAATAGTCCAAGTGTGGTCTGATCAGAGACTTATACAACGGAATGATAACCCTCTTATCTCTGCAGGTCAGTGTCCTTCTCGTAATTGCAGCAATCCTCTGTGTTACCTTCACCACCTTTGCAATATGTCCCCTAAACTTCAGGTTTCTATCAATCATCAACCCCAGATCTCTTGTCTCCCCTACTTCCTCCAGTATAACTCCTCCCATAGAGTATGCAGCATCCCATCGATGTTTCCCAAACCTCAAGACCTTACATTTTGCCGCATTAAACTGACACCCCCATTCATTTGCCCATCTATCTAGCTTATTTAAATCCTCTTGCAGGGCTACCACATCCGCACTCTTACAAATAATCCTTCCCAGCTTCGCATCATCCACAAACAACTGAATATCCCCCTGCAATCCACTGGCTATGTCATTGATATAAAGGTTAAACAATATAGGTCCTAGTACTGAGCCCTGTGGGACCCTACTTGTAACTCTCTGCCTCCTGGAAACTGCTCCACCTTACACAACTCTCTGATACCTATCAGACAGCCAATCCTGAATCCAGTTGACCAATCTGACATCCAGACCCATGTGCTGCAACTTAAATATCAGCTTATCATGTGGTACCCTGTCAAATGCCTTCGCCAAGTCTAAGAAAATTGCAGTATATGCCTTTCCCTCATCTAATGTTTGTATTCCCTCATCTAATGTATGCATAAACAATTTGTTTATGCATACTCCACCATCTATTCCATCACCTGGTCTATAGCAGCACCCAACTGTATATTTTGTTCTGCCAGTCTCAAATGAGCTCTTTTCACTATCCTGCAATACAACTTCAATTCTCCTTGTCTTCAGTTCATCAGCTATTATCAATAACACTCCTCCCCCCATTTTATTCTCTCTGTCCCTCCTAAACACACTATAACCTACACATTCTATCCCACTAACTATATCATCTTCCGTCAGCCATGTTTCACTAATACCAATAACCTGTGGCCAGAAAGAGCCAACCAAGACCAAAAATTCTTCCTTCTTGTTCTTAATCCTCCTGGCATTAGTATACATGAAATGCAGAGGTCCCTTTGTCCCACCCCTATCTTGATGCGTTATTCTAACTATCCCATTTCGATTACTTGTCCTTTGTACTGGCTTGGGTACATTATATACATTCTTACACTCAACTGTCTCACTCATTCAATAGGAATGTCTCACTCATTCAACATTCAATAGGAATGCAATCAGGAATACACATCAATGCTTAAAGTAGAAAAAGCCATCAAAAACCTGAAACGTGGCAAGGCAACTGGAGTAGATAATATTTGACCAGAAATGTTCAAATATGGAGGTATAAATGTTTTACAGTGGCTAAACTACATAATTCAAAGGGCCTAGTTGTTACAGAGTCGAATTCTGGATGATAGGAGTAGAGCTCTCATAGTACCTGGCTATAAAAAAGGTAAATAAAACAATGTCAGAACCTATGTTTTGCCTCTTTCTGCATTGGATCAGCTCATTTTTAGATTTTCTTGGGGTTAAAGAATTAGAAAGACTGGGTGTAATGTTAAACATTCTTAGAATAAATTTTCCTTATCAATTATTTTGAAATAAGTTATGACAGTGTATTAAAATTAGTGCTACGATAAAACTTCTGTAAATATAACTTCTGTTACAATAAAACAATCAATCAAGGAAAGGAAGGAGTAGCAATAGCATTCAACACCAAACATGCAGATAAATTTCTAAATTGGAAGACTGTTTTAAGTAGAGTTATGTGGGCAAACTAAAAATGGAGAAATGGACAACAATAGTTATTTGTGCCTAAGAAAGAAGTGGAGCAATTTTTTGAGCCATTAGGGTAAGCAGTTCACATGTTAGAATCGGAGATGTTAAACTTAGCTCTTTGCTTTATGCTGATGATGTTGTACTCCTAAACTCATCCAGTGAAAGACTTCAGGTTCTCTAACTAAACTGCATAACACTTGTAACAAATTTGGCATAAAAATCAGCAATGATTGAAAATTGTTGCTGATATTTTGATTCTTTAGGCAAGATTTAGTGAAGATGGCAAATTAAATTTGGAAATAGACAACGCCATAAACAAAGCTGGTATGGTAGGGAGCCAGTTGAGTAAATTTATATGGAATAAGAAATTTGACAGCCAGTCAGACCACCAAACTAGCTGTATACAAGACAGTGTTCAAACTAGGTATTAGTTATGGATCTGAGAGATGGGTTAGAAATAAAACAAAATTGAAGATGATGATGATATAACTTCTGCTTTATTTTATTTTATTTTTTTATTTTTTACAATAAATATTGTGCAATAAATTGTGCAATATGTTTTTCGTTGCAGGTTGTTTTCCACTGTACAGAATCATATTTATTCCAGTTGTCTAATTACACTAAACTATAATTGTCAGTAAACATAGTGACAATTAGAATATTTAATGCTGCTTAAGATGTTCACTCTTAAGCAGTTCACTCATAGCTTTAGTGTGTGTGTGTGTGTGTGTGTGTGTGTGTGTGTGTGTGTGTGTGTGTGTGTGTGTGTGTGTGTGTGTGTGTGTGTGTGTTTGTTTGCTGCTTCTGCGTCAGGCAGTTGCATTTTTACAAATCTTATAGGGCATGTTAGTTGCAACTTTCTTTGACAGAATTTTATTTGTGAAGTGTCTTTATGATATCGAATATCTCAAATTGATTTCAAGTTACCGTATTTGCCTGCATATAAAACGCACTTTTTTTCTTTGAAAATAGGTCTGAAAAACAGGGTGCATTGCATCTTATATGCCGATACTCAGTTTTTATTATTTTCATTTCTGGAAATTTTCTCTGTTCTGAGTTATGCAATTTCTTTATTGCGGTGTGTGTGAGAGCATTCCAGTTACGTAGAGCAGTGTTTCTCAAACTTCAGACATCTGCGTTCATATGATTGGTGCGGTATTAACAAAAGATCGTGCTACTAAATGACAAAGAGAAGCCGACAGTTGAGTTGAAATGCTAATTATCTTCAACCGAATTCCTTATATAATATCTGAAATAGATTCACTATATATTTCTTAATTTTAACACGTTCACTCAAACAAAACTATATGTTGCCTGTGCAACACATGGTTTTGCTTGATTCATACAGCATTTTCTGTGGGAGGGGGACATGCGATTCATTAGTTAGTGCCGTTTTTATCCCAGTTGTCTCTAATTGCACTGTTTGTTGAGAAACATATTGCACATCCTGCAGATGTCTCTGTACCTTATTCAGTGATACAATAGGAACATTTTACAATCTCGAACTTCATGGATACATTGAATTTTATTCTATGCGTTAATGATGCATAGCCGAAAATTGGCACGGACCCCCTGAAGACCTTTCACGTACTCCCGGGGGTATGTGCAGTGGTGAGCTATGGAAAAAGAGCTCACATCGTCAAGCAAAAAAAAAAAAAAGCCTAACTTAGCCCTTATAATACTTATATTGCGACTTTGTAGAGCTTCTGACAGATATGATAATTCCTGTAGGATATCAATCATTAATGCAAGATCTTCTAAAATTCCAAATTGAGAAGTTGGTTTAAAAAGCCCTTATATTTATCGTTCGATGCAAAATGCTTGCATAAAGCTGGGTAATTTCTCCATGAAGCAAGAATCTTTCATAAACTGCAAGCTGCCCATCGTGGTCCAAACACACGGCCGATCTTTAAAATTTCAATACCAAGGTCTTTTGCAATCATATTTAATTCTCGTTGATTTTTTGGTAATTGATGATGAAAAGCATATAATTTATCCATAAATATTTCAAAATGATTTATTTCTTTAATTTTTTTTTTATCGAATCATCTAATACTAAGTGTAAACGATGAGCGCAATGCCAAATCACAACGTTGGGAAATTTTTGTAGAAGTTTGATTGCAACACCTGATTTATTTCCTAACATTACACTAGCTCCATCAGGACAAAATGCAATGAAATGATTTCAGAAAATCCATATGAATTTAAAGTAGCAATTATAACATAAAAAAAAAATAACACAGTGGCATTTTCTAGTTCTACAAGATTATTAAATAATCTTGTAGATTATTTAATAATAATCTCGCAAGTTTGAGAAAAAATTAACAAAGGGCTCGCAAGTTTGAGAAAAATTTAACAAAGGGCTCGTGCGAGCCCCTTATAGCTCACCACTGGGTACGCGTACCACACTTTGAGAAACACTGATGTAGAGTTCAGTGGATGCGCATGCGCTGTCATCGACGATCACAGCTGTGTCCTGTTCGTTTAAACTTTCCAATTGTTGTCGCAGTTGTGATAAATTTCTGCCATTAAATTTTCTCTAAATTTCCTGGCAAATTATGGCTGAAAAACGTCGGCATTGTTACAATATTGCATACAAGCTACGTGCGCTTGTATGCAATACAAGCACATGTAGTATTGCAGTCCTGTTTCCATGTTCTTTAGCACACTTGCGTATGCTAAAAAACATGGAAACAGGACTGCAGAGAGGCATTACAGGCCACCCCCAACTGAGAAAATGGTAAGAACTTGGCGGAATCAGGAAGAGGATTTAAAAAAAGCAACTCACAGTAAACATAACCTACGAAGTGGAACTGCAAAATGGCCAGAACTTGAGACAGAACTGAATACTTGGATTTTAGACCACAGAAAAGCAGGACTTTCAGTGTCTACAAAAATGATTATTCATCAAGCGAAAGCGATAGCCACTAACAGAGGGATTGCCAACTTTACTGGATCAACATCATGGTGGTCAGGATTCATGAAGAGAAACCAGCTATGTATGCAGACTAAAACAAAAATATCACAAAAGATTCTAGCTGAATATGAAGAAAAAATGATTGCATTTCATCGATTCGTCATTAATGCAAGGAAACGAGAAAATTTTTAACTTGCGCAAATAGGAAACACGAATGAGGTTCCACTGACTTTTGATGTGCCCTCAAACAAAACTGTAGATTCCAAGGGCACTAAAAGTGTTGCTGTTAAAACTTCGAGGCACGAAAAAACTCACTACACGGTTGTTTTATCCTGCTGTGCTGATGGAACAAAATTGCTGCTACTATTGATTTTTAAAAGGAAGATGCTACCCAAAGAAAAACTGCTTAAAGAAGTGTTTGTACATGTTCACGCAAAAGGCGGGTGGATGGAGGCGGAATGAAGTTATGGATAGATAAAAATTGGTCTAGGCGTCCTGGTCGACTGTTGAAGAAGCCTGCCATGCTAGTATGGGATCAGGTTCGTTCTCACAGAACAGACGATGTTACAAATAAACCCAAGGAATTGAAAACTCAGTTAGCTGTAATTTCAGGAGGTCTAACTAGTCAGCTTCAACCTTTAGATGTGTGTTTTAATAAACCATTTAAGGGATTTATGAAGGAGAAGTGGAACAGCTGGATGCAGTCTTCAGATTTTGAGGTTATGCCATCATGAAGAGGCCTAGCATTTCGCAAGTTTGTGAGTGGGTCAAAGCTTCATGGGATGCTGTGAACTGAGACAGTGGTTAAGTCATTTAAGAAGTGTGGAATTAATAATGCACTGGATGGTACAGAGGACAATTTTTTGTATGAGGACTCAGATTCTGATTTAGAAGAGGTTTCGAGTGTCTCTTCATTTAGCTCTGGAGATGAATTTCTGGGTTTTGACGATTAAAAGGTGGTTACTCTTTCCTAGTTGGATTAGGTATTTGTTGAAAGTAGACCTACTTATTACTTTATATTTGAAATACTGTAAATTCATTATAATATTCAGTGATAAAGTTTTTTTCCTAAAAAATGTGTACAAGAAAGGGGGTGCGTCCTATACACCGGCAATTACGGTATATATAAATTTCTCACATGCATCTTTTTGCTTAACATATATTTTGTGCTTTCTGTACCCAATGACTGCATTATTATAAACAGCTGTTATATGTATTTTCTGGAACTGAAAATTTGAAAGAAGTTGTTAGGACAAGTGTGTTTAGTTAGCTACTATGTTTGGTTCTACAATAAACTTGTTTTGCTTGCATGCGTGCAGCATAGAGTATGTGGGAAGAGAATGTTTTTTATTATGAAGTGTCATTCCAGTTGTCTCTACTTAGAATAATTGTTGCCAAATATAATACAAAAACTGTAAAATGTTTCTGTCTATTGATAGTAGTGATAGGTTGTGATACAATAAAACTACCTGTTTTTCTTGCTTGTGCAGTATGGCATCTGTTGAGGTTGGAATGTTTTTATTTCAACATTCAGAAACAAGAGACATAATAAAAATGTATCTGTTCTTGAATAAAAATGAATATTTCTGTGTACAAGGAGGGTCTGGAGTGTTCTGATAAACACCTAGAACAAAAGCGATGTTAAAGCAACTGATATAACCACAAGAAAGAACATCCCTCCTTCCGTCTCTTCTTTGGCCACTCGTGCTTCCTCCTCCTCTCCTCCATCTGCATGACCTTTCTTCCCACATACTCATCCTCCCTCTTCATCACATGACCAAACCATCTCAACCTTGCCTCATAATATATTCACTATAAATATTAAAAAGGTAAGGCGACAGTATATAACCCTGCTGCACCCCTTTTTCCACTTGAACACTGTTTCTCCAAATACTTTTTACTGAAGCTTCCTGGTTGTTATACAGCTCTCTTATCAAGAGAATTAGATGTTCCAGTATTCCCGTTGATCTCATTAAAATCCACAGTCTGTTGTTGATCCATGCAATCAATTAGGTAGGATTTAGATGGATGAGCATCATTAAGCAAGAGTTACAGTAAAAGGAAAGGTTGTGGTGGGAATATAAAGAAAAAGGTGATCAGGATGCCCATGAGCAGTACAAGGCACAGGCAAGTAGGATGACTTATATGGTAAGGAAGGACAAGGTTAACTATGAGAGAAAGCTAGTTGATTAAGCCCAAAGAAATTCTAAAGCATTCTTTTGCTGTGAGGCAAGTAAAAAGAGGAATGACTGTGGAAAGTTGACTTTAAAAAGTGCTGACAGTGGGGAGATAATAGAACCAAAGCAAATAGTTGAATTTCTGAGTTAGCATTTTGTAGGGGTTCACCATCTAGGTCATAGGTGGCCAACAGCAGGGCCGCATGCTGCCCATAACGTGATTTTGTGCGGCCCGCGGCAGGATAAATACTATATTAAATTATATGTATTATCAATTTAGCTATTAGTTTCGACCGCAGATTTTCTGATTGATATACCAGTTATATTCATTATTTCTGATGACGGAAGTAATTTGTATTCTTAACACGGAATCACCTTCAAGATTTGTTACGAATATCGTCATCATCGTTGAAAATCCACTTTGATGAACTTGTTGCCACTCGTGAACGCCCACAGTGTTCTCATTAAGTTGTAGTACATGTAAAAAAAACAAAAACAGAAATATGTAAGTAAATTTAATTTAATAATAACTTATATTTAAATCATTCAAATATTTTTTATTGTTCTCCCAGTAGTAAAATGATTTAACAAATATAGTAATTCAATACATATAACTATTGCCTTGAAAAAATGCAGAGTTTATTTTTATTTAAGTTAGTGTGCGGCCCGTGATGCTACCACTCATCATATATTGGCCCTCGTATAGAATGAAGTTGGCCACACCTGATCTGGTGATGTTGCAATGCCAAATGTGACATTAACTGATGGCAGAATAGAGGTCGAAGAACTGAAGGTGATTAAAATATTGCAAAACCTCAATATGAACACAGCCATGGGATTAGATGGCATATTGATCCATGTATTATGAGAATGTGCAAGTGAATTATCAGCTCCTCTAATCAAGCCATTTAATTTAAGCCTCAGTACTGGGAAAGTGCCAATGGAGTAAAAAGAGGACAAAATAGCCCCACTGCATAAAGGAGGCTTCAAGACAAACATAGCAAATTATAGACCAATCAGCATCTCAGAGGTGATGGTTAAGGTACTGGAGAAATTGGTGAAAAATAGAATTCAGGATTGGGTGGATAGGAATATGATGTTCTATAAGGGACAGCATGGTTCTGTGAAGAGTAGGCCTTGCTTTAGTAATTTGCTTTGTTTTTATAATAAAGTGGCAATGGAATTGGATAAAGGAAATGCCTACTCAGTGATATTGCTAGACTTTGCAAAGGCATTTGACAAAATTCCACATAGAACTCTGTTGCATAAATTAGAGGAAATGGGGATAGATATGAATCTGGTTATTTGAATTACAGGGTGACTGATGGACACATCAAACAGTGGTTTTGGAGGAGTTGAGTCCACGAGAAGGCAAGTGACTGGTGGTGAACCTGCCTTCTCTGGACTCAGCTTTTGGTTCTTTGCTGTTTAATTTGTGTATCAATGATAGGAAATGATTTGACAGGAAATATTCAGTTGTTTGCTGATGATGCTAAACTGGGAAGACTCAGTTTACCATTGTTTATCACCAGTTTAATATCATCTTCGTTTACCAATGGTAAACGAAGATGATATTAAACTGGTTTATGCCGCTTCAATTTACACCTGCTTCACTTTTGTGCCTGTCATGGATCATGAATGGGGGGGGGGGTGATTTAGTATTATAGTTTTATTGTGATGGTCCTGACATTGCAATAAAACTATAATACTAAATGATTAAACCATGGTCTAAAATGTAAATAATTAAACAAAAAATATGATATAAAATGTGATGAAAAAGCAAATTATAAAAAAAAAGAAGCAAATTGCTGAGATTTTTCAAGTGTCCAATAATATCATGTTAAGAGACTACTGGAAGTAATATGACATCATGAAAGGAATCTTCAACATTTCAGTGGGATGGAGTGAAGTATCAAAATTCGAAATGCAGACGTAATCCCAAGTTTACATCTGCTGTAAGCTTTGGGCCTGACTGGATTCACAAGAGCATGATGCTGTCCTTGCTTCACTAACAGCAAATGGGATGTGACAGAGATAGCAAAGGAAATGGGACTAGATAATGTAGAAGATGGTGACATAAATGAGCTCCTTGAGAGTCATGGTGAAGAGCTTTCAATGGAGGATTGAGAAAAGTGAGCTGAACAACTGTCCAAAGAAGACACTGAGGAAAGTGAGGCTGACCCTGCAATGCTGGTTAGGACAATAACAGTGAAATCAATGCAAGAAGCTATTGCTCTTATTAGTAAGGGATATGAGATCTTCTGTAACAGTGACCCCACTGGGAGCAGAGCTCAACCATTAAGAGAGGAATGGAGCCAGTTCTACAGCCATACTATAACTTATTATCAGAAAATAAGAAACCTAAACAGACATCTATTTCATCATTTTTAAAGCAGTAAATTTTCTTTCTTTTTCTTAAACATTATACAATTTTCAGTACCTAAATTTCATAAAATAAAACATCTTTCAAGTATTTTGTGTTGATTACTGAAAATCTTCAAATGGAACCTGATGCATTTACATATTTTCCCATTATATTTTTGCTTTAATTTATGCTGAAAATCTCAGGAACCTAACTCTGGCTTAAACCAAGCCTTATCTGTACTATATTGATGAACTGAACTATGGGAAATTGATGAAGGGAGGGACTTGAGAGTGATTGTGGACAGGGAGTTGAAATTTAGAGGGCAAATTGTGAAGATAACCCAAAACAGCACATCAGATTACATGGTTGTTGAAGAATACTAACAAGCAGCGATAGAGAGATTATTGTTCCCCTATATAAGGCTACATCTGGACTATGCACAGATCTGGACACCTGGATTCCGTGAGGATAAAGAAGTGGTGAAGAGGATCTAGAGGCAGGTAACAAAGATTGTGGTGGCAGGTTTATGGAATGCTCCCTATGAGAATAGATTGATTGGCCAAAAAGCAGTGATATGATAGAAGCATATAAGTTATTAAAGGGGTTTTTATAGGATTGACACTGAAGACTTTTTTCAGTATATTACAGGAATGGAGAGAACAAGGGATCACCAGTGGAAATTGTGAAAGAGTGTGATTAACAAGAACTTTGGACTAGTTTTTTTGCTTTAAGGGTAATGAACGGAAGGAATGGGTTCCTAGAGGTGGTTGAGTTCTTTATCAGTGAATGAGTTTAAAGAGAGGTATGACAGTTATTGTGTAAATAATGAATCTCCTGCAGTGAGTCTTCTGACTCCATGGAGATGCCTGTATAATAATAAAGGCTGTAAAGGTATAATAATTATTCGATCTATTTATGTTCATGTATATTTGTTTCAGGTAACTATTTTATTTTATTTTTATGTATTTATTTTTTTTAAGTCTTGACCAGATTGTGTATGGCTCTTTCACTTCTCAGTGTGGATTTAGGAACAAATTTTGTGCAACAGATATAGTATATGCTTCTAGTGCCCTTTTGGAGTCTGTGGTGAGCTATTTCATTTTTAATTTTTTGTATTTATGTTATCTTTATCAGCATATTTAATTTTTTTTTTTAATAAAAGGTCAGTAACAGTAAGTTGTGAAATGTGGAGTGCTTGGGGTTTTTAGAGGCTAAATAATGAAATGGCATGATGAATTTTTCACATATTTATTCTGTACTGTAATATGGGGTAATGACTTGATTTACAAATATCGTCTTTAGCTCATTTTTGTCCTGAGCGACGGAGTTAACTTTCTGATTTCAGTTTTAGTATATAATATGCATATTATACTTGCGGTGTTAAGGTATGGAAAAACTGTACTGAATTTCTTAGTTAATGGACAGATGGAAAACTTAAATTTCTTTTCATTTCTCTACAGACAATGAGGTTTCTTGTAAAATCACATATCATTATCAAATTCCTGATATAGTACCCTCAGGAAGTGTATTGGTAAAATCAAATCACATATGTAGGCAGATTGCACACATAACTGACAATGGCAAATGCCTTCCAGTCATTCCAACTGCCCAACATATAATGCTCCCTGTATCCTTTTGCCAAAAAGACATCACAAACCTGCTGTCTATAGACACTAAAAAGTCTCCTGGCCCAGACGGAATTCCTCCAATTATCCTGAAGGTCTGTGCAACAGAACTGACTCCTATCCTATGCCATCTGTACACACTCTCTTACTCCTCTGGTATATATATCCCCAAACCTGGAAACTGGCCTATATTCAACCCATTTCTAAAAAGGGTGACAAATCACTGCCATCTAACTACCGCCCCAGCTCAATCACCTCAGTCCTATCAAAAGTAATGGAGAAAATCATAAACTCTCAACTCCTAATCTACCTTGAAAGTACCTGGCTATTAAGCAACCACCAGTATGGATTCCATCAAAGCCATTCAACAGGAGATCTACTCTCATACATCATCCATCACTGGACAAATGCTATGGAAAAATTTGGTGAATCTCAAGTAGTTGCACTCGATATCTCCAAAGCCTTTGACTGAGTCCGGCACAAAGGCTTACTAAGCATTTGGACTGCCTCGGGACTTCTGCAGATGGATTGCCAGCGTCCTCTCTGGACGCACATTATGTGTGATGGTAGATGGCACCCTATCCTCTCACCATCCAACTAATGTTCAAGGTTCAGTTCTCTCACTGACCCTCTTCCTTCTATATATCAATGACCTACTTCAGTTGACCGCTAACCTAATACACAGTTTTGCAGATGACAGCACATTACATTCCTCCCTTTCATTTGACAATCCCTACTCTACACAACTCGCTTCAACCCACAGAACATCAACCACTGCTGCCCTTAATTCCGACTTCCAAGCCATCCGCCAATGGGGCTCAGACAACCTTGTCAACTTTAACGCTATTAAAACCCAGTTCTGTCTTATTTCTCACAAAAAAGACCATTTTCCCCCAGCATTGTTTTCGATGACACTCAAATTCACAGACAAGACGAAATTTCTCTTCTCGGAATTACCTTGACATCAAGCCTCTCCTGGCATAAACACATCACAACCATTGCATCTTCAGCTTCCAAAAAACTAGGTTTTCTCTTTCACTCAAGACGTTACTTCACCTCTAAACAGCTGTTAACACTGTACAAGTCACAAAGCCACCCAGCTCTCGAATACTGCTCTCACATCTGGAGTGGGACTCCAAAAAGCTCCCTCAAAATGCTTAACTCAATACAGAGGAGAGCAATTAGACTAATAAATGACTCATCCCTCACCAACTCGCTCCCCTCACTTTCACATAGACGCTTGGTCTCTGCAATCTGTATATTCTATAAATACTTTCATGGGAAATGTTCATCTGAAACAGCATCAATAATTCCCCCACCCTGTACTAAACCCATTGGAACATGTACAGCTGCCACCCAACATCCTTTTACAGTACACCTCGAAACTCACAGAACAAGTTTCTTTTCCTCCTCATTCATCCCTGCTACTGCAGTACTGTGGAACAGTCTTCCCCCTGACATATTTCCCAAGGAATACAATATGCAGGTGTTTAAATCAAATGTAAACAAGTTTCTCCTTTCACAACCCATCACCCATATATGGTACTAACGTACTATAGGTTGACCAGCCAGCCTCTTGTATATGGGCCCAACAAAAAAAAGAAAAAGAAAAAAGATTATATTAAAATTTCCATTTGGTTTAAAGGGTCACATTACTGACAATGCCTCTCCATTAAAAGACTTTCACTAAAAGTTAGTATGTTTGTACAATCATGGATAAAGTCACTATCCATTCTATTTCAACCACTGCTGACTTTGAATAAGTTTTCTATTCACCAAGCATATCTAAGGTGTTTTTTTGGGAGAGTTGGAGATGATGACAGTGGACACTGTGCAATTTGCTAAAATTTATTTTTGTTTTTTATACTCCTACATGAGACTGCAAGGCCTCTAGCAAATAGATGTCATGTATGGACTAGGATCAGGGTCAAAGCAATATTTTTATATTCTTGGGAAACTTGTGGTTGTAGTCTCTGGGGAATATTTCATGGGGGGAACTGTTCCACAGAATCAATGAGATAGAAAACATGAATGGGAATAGCAAGTTTAGTTAATCAGTAGTTCACTTGTAAAAGATGTTGGGCAGATATTGCTCATGTTATAAGTTTAACAGAAAGTGAGGCATGATGGATGTCAGTTCTGTTGAATGCTGCCTTTGAAACTATCAGTAGAAGAGAGAATTCAGGAACTGATCATTATGAGACAGTGACTGAAGAGAGTTTGTGAGAGGGTGGGATTGTCTTTCAATTATGTTGCCCTATTCTGAATATCATCAAGAATTTTTAGAGAGATATTTGGTGAATCATCCCAAATGTGAGATCAGTATTTAAAGGTTGAGTGGATTTTGAATTTGTACAGAGTATAGTGGGGGAGGGGGTGTCACTTAAAGGTCAAAGCTAGATAATTTAGAAGGAGACTTGCACATAACCTTTTAAGGAATGCATAGAAGTGACTATGGCTTTGTCTTCATGTCTAATGGCCAATCCTCACTTCACGTGGCTCACCCCATTAATAACTTCCACTGGCTACTGAATGAACGAATCATGATGATGGCTGGCAATTTGGGACTAAGCTGATCCACAAATCTACTAACTAGCAAAGGAATTTTTAGATTCCTCTTTCATAATTCAGAAAACAAAATTCTGTTTTTGAGTAATGATCTTTTGAAAAAATTTAAAACCAACTTTTTAAACATAGAAGACATGAAGGCATTTGTCTTAGTATCACTTATTAAATAACTGAATAACCTAAACCAAATTGTTTAAATGTGGTTAATGATGAGCTTTTGTTATGGCAAATAAAAATGAAATTATGCCATCAGAGAAATCTATAATGGAACAAATTTTCAAAGGAAGGTGTACTTCATTAGAAGAGTTTGAAACAGAAAACTATATGAATAATGAAATGGAAAAATTATGAACTTGGAGAATTAGAAGTGGATTTAAGAATAGAGCTAGTGAAAGATATATTCATTTTGGAAAGCAAAATCAAAACTAATTGAATCTAACATGGTATTTTCACTATTAAGAAGTAAAAATAAATAAATAAATAAATAAATTTCTATTTACTGGCATAAACCCCAAAATTCTGTTAGATTCACTACTAACAATTAGACCTACAAAGAACTAGACCAGCATCCTGAAATGAAAAAAAAATTTCTACTTCAGGCTTATTGTAACTTCTGATTTAAGAGAAATTGAAAATATTAAATCGAGAATTCTCAGGAACTGCAATTTCCTGCTCCCGATACCTATAGATTAAAAAATGTCAGGAATTTGGAAACACTACTCCTGATATATGTAAATAGTGAGGTAGAGGATACTTGGGAGACCTTATCTAAAGCTGGCTACTCTCATATGCTCTCCCAAGGATCCTCTATCAATGCCAGGTGTCTACAAAGTTCCTTATATAGAGGGTACCCCTCATAGGACTACAGGCTTTCAGTCTAATCTTTTTCACTTGGTGTTTGTGCAAATTTGTATGTTTTTGCAATTTTAATATTGTTTCCTGATGATGTCTTAGTGACTGAGATGAAATATAGGAATGATTAAACAGTTTTTTAATTATTCTGTATTTTTCCCCATTAAACCCCATAACGAGTAATAAATGAAATAATGACTGACACACATTGTCAGTTTCTCAAGACAACAAATGGGCCAAGTTGGACAGCCTCTATGACTTCTATACCTCATTCCCATGGTTGGACTATTGCTTCCAGTCTTCCAACCTGAACATATCACCAAAATAATCCTCACTGGCATGGAAATATGTTCCCCACACTACCTGAACGGCTGTTCCATAACTAAACACTGGTTATCCAAAAGATGTGCCAAGGCTGTACAAATGAAAAATTAAGTATACTGTTACGTCTCTGTATTTTTGTTTCCTTATTAGAGTACGTATTTAAGTATGATCCAAATTGATCCAGTCTTCTCTATATCCTTCTACCTAAAATTTATATCTTTCTTCTTAATATATAACCCAGGGTTGACCCCTAGGGATATTTCCTCTTCAGAAACTGGCAAATATATAAGTTTTAAAAGCGGTATACCGTGAGTAGACATATCGATACAAAATTAATAACGGAAAAAACTCACGTACAAAGATTATTTAATAGTATAATTTTTGCCTGTGTGTCACAGGCATCTTCAGTACATATTAAGCTCAAATTAAACAATAACTGACAATTCCAAAAAGCGCCACCTAAGTAGCTGGTGTAAGATAACTAATAAAGGTCGATAAATTTCCTAAAAAAAAAAATTAAAAAAATAAATTAAAAAAAAATAATACAATAAAAAGTTAGGAAAGATTAGCTGATTTGTAAAGTAATATCTCCCATAAAGGGGATAAACGTAACTTAAACAGATCTGACGGCTTACATCTATCCCCTTTATGGGAGATAGTACTTTACAAATCAGCTAATCTTTCCTAACTTTTTATTGTATTATTTTTTATTTTTTATTATTATTTTTTTTAGGAAATTTATTGACCTTTTTAGTTATCTTATACCAGCTACTTAGGTGGCTCTTTTTGGAATTGTCAGTTATTGTTTAATATGAGCTTAATATGTACTGAAGATGCCTGTGACACACAGGCGAAAATTATACTATTAAATAATCTTTATATGTGAGTTTTTTATGTTATTAATTTTGTATTGGCAAATTTATATTTTAACTGCGCCAGCCAGCTTCCTATAACAAGAATATAATTCTGGCTCAGGGAAATATTCCTAGGTTTTAGGCATATACGTTAATCTAAATTCACATGCAAGTATATAGATCTCGGTTCCTTGCAGTTGAGACCTAAGATCTAATCTCTATTATATAAATTTCTAAACTCTTTCCTGCTATTTGATTCTAATTTTGTGTTAGGTTGACACCTCGAATTCAGGCAAGACTCAGATTCAAATAACAAAACATGTTTATTTACTAAAAGACAGGTATATTAAATCCTGTATCACGTTATCAAAACTTCTGAATTTCTAGCTAAGTGAATGTCTTATGTTTATCTATAAACTGTTCAATACTAATCTGACTTTCTCACATAAACTGACATGCAAAATCATGTAATACAATGGATAATTTAAACAATGTTACACTCGAGTCAAGTTCCTTCATTCACATTTACTTTAAATAGATATTTCTCAAATCATTTCTCTCTTAGTTAAGTTTACTCAATTAACAAAGGGTTTTCACTATTTCGGTCATATGCACGTTAGAGATTTATGATATACAATTCTTTGTCTAATAGAATTGGCTGTATTAATTACTCTATCCTATCAAAGTTTTCTAAAATGTCCTCAGTCTTGCTTTATCAAGACACAAATTCCACCTTCAAACAATCTTTGTTCAGCGTTTGGCACCATTCTGCATGAACTGTTGATTCTCATACGATCTCCGTGGAATACCATTCATCGCAGGTCATGAATATGGCCGGCTGTCGTCGACATAGCACCCACATCCTATCTGCGATCACTCGTCGGGAGTCCTCGATCTCCAAAATCCCTGATAAAAACAGGAAAAAAGCCTTGAGCTGGGCGCGTATTGCCTTAAATACTTTTCTCAGCACCCTCTTTTCTGTATTGTTTTTTGCACAATCCATAGCTTACATTGCCCTTAGATTGATCCCCTTGCTTTCTCTCCTTGCTATTAGGTGTTGTTTTCAAGGAAAAGCGCTTACGTCAGACTTCCTCGTAAGCTACAGCCTTCGGCGTTACAACAGGTACTTGCGACTTAGACGTGACCTTTGATCCTATTAGTCATTTCTTACCTAGTAATATACGATTTTATAATAGTTTGACAATACATAAATTAAGCCATTTTTCCTTTACATGAAATGCTAATATGACATTATTCTTGATTTTTAGCTTTCCATTTTACAATAAATAAATTCCAATATTTTACACATTCTGATATAAACTTTCACATACAGTAATTTAGGTATTTCTCATCTTCTGCTGGTAAGCAGGTATTATGCAAATTTCTTTGTTATTTTGTAAAGCTTACATGTTAGATCCTGAATGAATAACTTGTCAAGAAGTTCTCCATTCAGTATCTAACAATACCATAACTTACTCACATCAAGAACTCCATCCTCCTTTAGTGCTTATACTCATGTCTGAAATAGATGCAAGAAAACTATCAATGCTTCCAAAACAGAGTTCGAAAGAACAAAAAGCAGGAAAATTAGCAGCCTGTCCAAACGGCAGCCGAGCCTTTTGATCTCTTGCCAAAGCAATTGGTTGTACCTCATTCACTTTAGTTGTGTCTAAAGTAATAGAGAAAATTATCAATTCCCAACTCCTACACTACCTTGAAGTCACTCATCTAATAAATGACCACCATTATGGATTCCGTCACTGCTGATCAACAGGAAATCTGCTCACATATGTCACCTATCTCTGGACAAATGCCATGATGCAGTTTGGTGAATCTCAAGTGGTTGCACTTGATATCCCCAAAGCTTTTGACTCAGTCTGGCACATAGACTTACTAAGCAAGCTTCCATCGTTGTCTGTCTCAGGACTTCTGTAGTTGGATTGCCAGCTTTCTGTCTGAATGCACATTATGTGTGATAGTCGATGCCAGGGTTCCACAAGGTTCTGTTCTCTCACCAATCTCTTCCTGCTATACATCATTAACGTACTTTAGTTGACCTCCAATCCAATACACAGTTTTGCAGATGACAGCACATTGCACTCCTCCCTTTCATTTGATAAACCTTATTCTACACAACTCATCTCAACCTACAGAACATCAACCACCACCACTGCCATCAATTCTGATCTCCAAGTTATCCTCCAATGGGGGTTCAGATAACCTCATCAATTTCAATACCAGTACAACCCAGTTCTGTCTTATTTCTCACAAAAAAAAAAAAAAAAAAAAGAACCATTTTCTCCCAGTATTATTTTTGACAACACCCAAATTTCCAGACAAAATGAGATTTCTCTTCTTGGAATTACCTTGACATCAAGCCTCTCCTGGCATAAACACATCACAACTATTGCATCCTCAGCTTATAAAAAAAACTAGGATTTCTCTTTCACTCAAGATATTACTTCACTTCTGAACAGCTGTTAACCTTATACAAATCACAAATCTGCCCAGCTATTGAATACTGCTATCACATTTGGAGTGGGGCCCCTAAGAGCTCTCTCAAAATGCTTGGCTCAATACAAAGGAGAGTAATTAGACTTATTAATGATCCATCTCTCACTAACTCGCTCCTCCCACTTTTGCACAGATGTTTGGTTTCTGCAATATGTGTATTTTATAAATATTTCCATGGTAATTGTTCATCTGAAATAGCATCAGTAATTATCCCACTTAGTACTAAGCCCATTGGAACACATGCAGCTGCTGCCCAACATCCCTTCACCGTGCACCTTGAAACCCATAGAAAAAGTTTATTTTCCTCCTCATTTATCCCTACTACTGTATTGTGGAACAGTCTTCCCCTGATGTGTTTCCCAAGGAATACAATATACAGTTTTTTAAATCAAATGTATTCAAGTTCCTCCTTTCCCAATTCACTACCCAAAGACACAGAGAGAAGTGAGTGCAATGGGATGATAGTTTGGTTAACTTTATCTTCTTTTTTTAGGAGCAGGCTGGATTAAAGCTTGCTCCAAACCTGGTAGGTAGATTTCAGATGAGTACATGCAACAGCTTATAAAGGTGATAGAGGTGCTATTAATTCTGGAGCACAAGCTTTTAGTACAATCGGAAGGTTACTATCTGGACCTGAGGACTTATTAGTGACAAACTTTTGAGTATTTTTCTGATATCCTTTTGGCAAAAGATCAGAAGAGGTATTTGTATAAAGTTCATGTTATAATGCGAGTTTGTTGTCTAAACAAGAGTTGAAGAAAAGACTAAAGAAGGAGATCTGCCTTATCTTTCTTTAAGTGTGTTGCTGTTGTACCATCAGGATGGGAAAGAGTGTTAGAGCTGGAAACATGGAAGAACAGAAATTGTGCCCAACTGCTCTGGTGAGGGATCAGGTGAGACAAGTGTTGTAGGCAAATGTTAAGTATTATAGTGTAAGATGAGTTAGAAGCTGGAATTTTTGACTTCAATCATTGATTTTTGCTGAATTTTTCTTTTGGATTGTTATAGTTGGAGAACCAGGACTTGGGTAGAGGTCTGTGGAGAGTAATGTCAGAGCAAATAATTCACACACAAATATTTGTTATGTTATGGTAATTCCAGTAATAATTTCAGTTATTTGGTCAAAGCAAGTGCTTCTATCAAAAGGATGAAAACAATAATCAGACCATGAAAAGACAGAAATCCTGAAGGTCATCTCAGATGGCACTGTTGTAGTGCCATAGGATATGGCTGGGAGAAGGTTGAACTGTTGGAAAAAAAAAAAACATCGACAAATGATATGGTCAGAGTTTCCAAGCAGAGAGCTAACATCTGTGGTGTATTTGAAGGGATAGCTAGTTAAGAAAAGATCCAGGGTGTTGGGAGAATGATGAGGATTATCTAGTGTTTTGGTATGTGAATAATTTGTGTTAGATCATTACTAATGGTAAATAGCTCAGCTTCCCTTCCAGCTGAGCCTGTAAAGGTAGAGAAGGAAAATTGTTTGAATTATGAACATTGAAGGCTCCAAGGGAGATTATCTCACGCTTTGGGTAATTAGACTGTGTGATCAACTGTGAGGGTTGATGAATCGTGGGACAAATTGAAATCTGTCTTCATAGAGAAATGTACCAATACCTTATGTCCTAATAGAGCAGTAAAAAAGAAAGATTGGATGACTGATGAAATTCTTTCTCTCGTGGATCAACGCAGATCATATAAAAATCATAATCCAACAAAATATATAGAGGTTCAGAAAATTATTAAACACAAGATCAAAAAAGCAAAAGAAATCTGGATGAATGAAAAATGTAAAGAAATAGAAATTCTACAGGAAAAACATAACAATTTTAATCTACACAAAAAGATGAAAGAGACCTCAGGTATATATAAGAAAAAACAATTCTGTATCCTTCGAAACAAAAAGGGAGAAATTATATCCAAAAAGGATGACAAAATGCAAGAATGGGTGAAATATATAGAACTCTTTACTGATAACAGACAGAACCCAGAAAATACTTATGAACATATGGAAGGTCCATGCATTCTAAAATCAGAGGTAGAATGTGCATTAAACTCAGCTAAAAATGGTAAAGCCCTAGGACCAGATAGAATACCAGCAGAAATAGTAAAGTTATTAGAAGGTGACAACATTAACATATTAGTAAAGCTATTTAATAAGATCTACGATACAGGCATAATCCCTCAAGACTGGTTACAGTCGATCTTCATCATGCTACCTAAAAAAGTAAATGCGAAAACTTGTAATGACTATAGAATGATCAGCCTAATGAGTCACGTTCTCAAAATGTTTCTGAAAATAATTCGAAAAAGAATATACAGAAAATATGAAGACACCATCAGTGATACCCAATTCGGCTTTAGAAACGGCTTGGGAACAATAGAGGCCCTTTTCTGTTCTCAGATCTTATTTCAAAAATGTATTGACCAAAACAAGGTAATATTCATTTGCTTCATCGACTTCGAGAAAGCATTTGACAAAGTCCAACATGCTAAAATGATTGTACTATTAAAAAGAATTGGATTAGATGGTAAAGACATCAGGATTGTTGAAAACTTATATTGGAACCAAAAGGTATCTGTTCAAGATGACATTATTACAGACTCCATTAACATCAAACGAGGAGTAAGGCAAGGATGTGTGCTGTCACCTCTTCTTTTTAACATCTACTCAGAAGCCATATTTCAAAAAGTCTTGGAAGGAAGAAAGGAAGGGATTAGTGTAAATGGTGAAATCATCAGTAACATCCGATATGCCGATGATACAGCTCTTCTGGCTGACAATATTCAGGATCTTCAAAATCTTTTGGAACTAATAAATGCAGAGAGTGAAAAAATGGGATTAAAAATAAATATCACCAAAACTAAATTCATGGTCATAAGTAAGAAACCAATTCTTAATTTAGCACTTTCTTTAAATAGGAAACAAATAGAGTGGCAAAGTTTAAATATCTTGGATGCTGGTTAAATGAAGATTGCAATCTAGAAATGGAAATAAAAGTTAGAATTGAAATGGCAAGAAAAAATTTTCTCTTGATGAAATCAACACTGTGTAACCACAGTTTAAACTTAGAGCTTAGAGCATGCATGGTTAAATGCTATGTATGGTCTGTACTGCTGTACGGTGCAGTAACTTGGACCTTGAAGACAGCATCAATAAAAAGACTTGAAGCCTTTGAGATGTGGTTATACAGACGAATGTTAAAAATCCCATGGACAGCAAAAACGTCCAATCAGGAAGTATTGGAACAAATGGGGAAATCACGTGAACTTTTAGATACCATTAAAAGAAGGAAAACTGCATATCTTGGTCACCTACTTCGTAATGAAAAATATAAGATACTTCAATTGATTATAAAAGGGAAGATAAATGGAAGAAGAGGACAAGGAAGACGAAGAAAATCTTGGCAGGCAGATATCAGACAGTGGACTGGTATGAACTCTGAGAGACTGCTCAGAATAGCTGAGAATCACTCAAAATTTGCCAAGATGGTCGCCGACCTCTGATAGGAGATGGCACTCAAAGAAAGAAAAGATCAACTTTAATAAAGATATAGAAATAACAATGATAGAACAGAATGAAATAGAAATATAAAGAAAATATTGAAATAAAGAGATTAGTTAGAGATCAGCATTGTCATCTGAGTTAGGAGAGCAGTAAAGGTAGCAAATAAAAGCAACAAAGTGAGACAAAATTGAAGTGAGAGCAAATAATTCACACACAGATATTTATTATATATTATGGTAATATCTGGTGAATATATGGTAATATGGGGTGCTTAAGGGTCAAAGCTGTATAACTGAGAGGAGACCTCCACATAGCCTTTAAAGGAATGCAGAGAACCGACCAGGGCTTCTGACCTAATGTCAAATCCTCATTTTCTCGTGGTGCACCCTGTTGGGTATCTACTTTGATACTGAACGAACAAGGATGGACTGGCAATTTGGGATTTAGCCGACCAAATTGTATTCTTATTGGTTAAACCAAAATAAAAAATGATGGTACAACATGACAAAATTTCATGCCGGCTGGGGCGTCGCCCGGTTAAACAAGGCCCCCGTTGTTTTCGCCAGGGAACCAGGGCGAACAGCGAAAAGTCAGCTACTGGAACAAATTTGAAAACAAACTCCAACTCAGCATCACCAGAGTTAAAGATCGGTACTATCAACGTAAGAAGCTTGAATGGCAAAGAAATGGAGCTAGCTGAGGAATTAGATAAGTACCAGATCGACATAATAGGGGTGACCGAAACAAAAAAGACCAAAACTGGTGAGATCTTTTTGAGCAATAAATACAAAATGTTATATTCAGGCAATGACAATCAAGGAAAAGAAGGAGTAGCCATAGTATTCAACACAAAATACGAGGCTAATCTTCTTGAATGGCAGTCAGTCTCAAGTAGAGTAATGTGGGAAAATATGAGAATGGGGAACTGGACAATGAGACTTATTTGTGCCTATGGTCCCACAGAAGTTTCTACTAAGGTAGAAGTGGAGGAATTTTTTGACGCTTTAGAAAAAGCAACTGACACAATGAAAAAGGAAAAGTTGGTCCTTGTTGGGGATCTAAATAGCAGAGTAGGAAATGATTGTGAGACATATAAAAATATTTTGGGAAAATTTGGAGAAAAGAACAAAGCTAATAATAATGGCAAATATCTGTTGGATTTCTGCTCAGGACATGGACTGGTTATTACTAACACCATGTTCCAACATAAAAATGTGCACAAATTCACATGGAGAGAAGAGGCTAGGAATAAGAAAAGTCTCATTGACTATGTTATTGTTGATAGTGATGTTTTCTCCCTGGTGCAGGACACCAGAGTGTACAGAGGATTTGAAATTGATCACTATTTAGTCTAGAGCAGGATAAAATTGAATTTCATAGTGAAAAGAATAACATGTAAGAAAGTTTTAAAGTGAATAAAAGTTGAGCAGCTCTCAGATGTAAACTGTAGACTAAAATACAGAAAGATTATTGAAAAGAAAATGAAAGAGTTTGAGAACAGGAATCAATCCTTGGAGATTCAGTGGCAAACTCTGAAGAAAACATTGATTGATTCTGCCAGAGAGGCATGTGGTGAAGTTGTGTGCAAAGATAAAAAAATCAGAACTCCCTGGTGGACACAGGAAGTTAAAGAGGCAGTGAAGGAAAAGAAGAAAGCATATCAAAAGTTCCTGGCAAATAAGTCAGCTTTTACTCTTACAGAATACAGAGACAAATGTAAGAAAGCTAAACAGTGTGTAAAACTAGCTAAACAAAAGTCATGGGAGGACTTTGGCAAGAATATAGAAAATAAATATCAAGAAGGTGGCAAAATATTCTGGAGGTTGTTGAAGAAGCTTAGGAATGGAGGAAAGAGTGCTGTAAAAGGAGTTAGAGATGATAAAGGTGACATGAAAACAGGAGAAAAAGATATCCTTGAAGTGTGGAGTAATTACTTTGAAAAACTGCTAAATGAAACAAGCAGTGATGACAGCACAGTGATAAAAAAACACTGACCAAGCATGTAGTCAGGAATACATATCCATACTTGAAGTAGAAAAAGCCATCAAAGGCTTGAAATGTGGAAAGGCAGCAGGAGTAGATGATATTCGACCAGAAATGCTGAAGTATGGTGGTATAAAAGTCTTATAGTGGCTGCACTGCATAGTTCAGAAAGCCTGGACTGAGGGACGAATTCCTGATGATTGGAGTAGAGCTCTCGTGGTACCCATATATAAAAAGGGTAATAAAACTGAATGTGAAAATTACAGAGGTATTTCCCTACTGAGTGTTCCTGGCAAGATCTATGCAAGTATACTTGAGAAACGGTTGAGAAGAATTGTGGAAGAAAAGCTTGTTGAAGAACAAGCTGGATTCAGGCCAAATAGAGGCTGTCAGGATCAGATCTTCACTTTACGACAAATAATTGAGAAAGCATGGGAATATAACAAAGATCTGTATTTAAGTTTTGTCGATTTGGAAAAGGCATATGACAAGGTGCCAAGAGCGAAGCTATTCAATACACTGCAGGTATATGGTGTCAATGGGGCATTATATCAAGCAATACTTAGTCTTTATTTGAGTTGTAAGTCAGCAGTTAGAATTGAAGGAAGTACAGGAAGATGGTTTAATGTTAAATCTGGTGTGAGACAAGGATGTACATTATCCCCTCTGTTATTCATTATCTATATGGATCACATTATGAAGGAAAGTGGTATTAAACCTGATATCAAAATTGGAGATGTTAATGTCAGCTCTTTGCTTTTTGCGGATGATGTTATACTTCTAAATAAATCCGCTACAAGTCTGCAAGATTCTCTGATTATATTGAATAGTTGTTGTAATAGATATGGTATGAAGGTCAGCAATAAAAAGACAAAGACAATGAAAATAGGCAGAATCATTGAAAATGTCAACTGTGTTGTGAATGGAGAACCTGTGGAACAAGTAAAACATTTCAGTTACTTAGGCACGATTTTTACTGAAGATGGTAAATTAAATATAGAAATAGACAACAGAATCAGCAAAGCTGGTATGGTGGGAAGTCAATTGAATAAATTCATATGGAATAAGAGAGAAATTAGTCGGAATACACACTAAATTAGCTGTATACAAGACAGTGTTCAAACCAGTTTTAACTTATGGATCTGAGAGTTGGGTCAGAAGTAAAACACTTGACCAAAGACTAGAGACCGCAGATATGAGAGTCCTGAGAAAGATTAGAGGCGTGAACAGATGGCATCAATGGCAATATCATATTAAAAATGAGGATATTAGGAAAGAACTTGACATTGTCAGCATCCAGGAATGCGTTAGCAGAGCTAATCTGAGGTGGTATGGTCACTTAAATCGAATGAGAGAGGAAAGATTAGCAAAACAAGTGTTCTCTGCCAGGTTGGCAGGAAAACGACCCAGAGGAGACCAAGATATAGGTGAATTGATACGGTACAAAGTGCGTTAGACGATAGAAATATAAGATCTGATAATGTTGGAGTCTTGACAAGTAACAGACCGATTTGGAGGAAAATTGTAGATTGGAAGTTAGTAATGATGTAAATTTTTCATGTAGTACTGTCATATCCTGTACACCCCTTGAGGGTACATGGCAGGAATTTGATGATGATGATGATTATGGTAATATTGTTGTAGCAGAATTATTATTTTTATTTATTTATTGGTTGTCCGAGTGGTTAGCATATCTACTCTCCAGCCAAGAGGCTGTAGGTTCGATTGTCCTACTAACCAGTTACCATATGTACTGCTGTGACCTGTGTTCTGGTTTATTGCAAAGACCTTTGATGTCTTTGCACCACAAAAAAATCTTTTTTTTTTAGAAATGTAAGTCAAAAAATTAGAAAATTAAATAACACTGATAACTTTGTAAAAAAAAAAAAAAAGAAAAAAAAAGTAGTTTAATTTTTATACTTGAAGATGCTTGGGAAAGTTGCAAAAAGTTATACATATTAAATCATCATATCACATAAGTTATCCATGTTAATTAATGTTCTAATATATTTGTGGACAGTTTCATATAAATTTTAAGAGTTATTATTTTTAGTAATAGTGTTACTTTCTTGTTTTAATAATTTTTATATCTATATATTTGGTTTTTAAGTTACTTCAGCTTTATGTTCTTAAAACTAAGGGGAAAATTATTAACTATAATTAATGATTTATCATTGTTTAATTTTAGGAAAATGCAAAATCCCAAGCTGAAAAATTTTTACTTGCACTTGATGCATTATCTGGGTGAGGTTTTTAAAAAATTTTCTTTAAAAGATATTTTAGATTATTTCACTGAAAAGTCTTTAAAAGATATTTTAGATTATTTCACAGAAAAGTCTGAGTATGCTTGTTTTATTTTGATATATTGAGCCATGTTCAGCTCTCAGCAATATCATAAGTACCATTTCAGTAATTCACACTCCTAGTCTTTAAGGGAGATCATGTGATTTAATTAGGATAAATCACAGAATAGGATAAATATTAGGATAAATATGCTATCATCATTCTTTTTTTTTCTCTAGCAACCACCACTGATGTCCAAAGTATCTTTCACTTGACAAAGAGCTGCCCATTGCCTGCCTTGCATAGTCTTTTGCCAGAAATCAGAATTCTGAATAGCTTAGACATCAACACATCATTTGGTACTCGTATCTCCCTCCTGTTATGCTAAAAAAACTACTCCAGAATTAAAATATATCCTATATTACTTTTCACTCCTTCCTGCTTCTGCCTATTTCAAAAAAAAAGGCGTGGGGTATGATAAATCAACCAGCAACTACTGTTTAGTTCCCCTCCAAACTCATGAAGGTCATCAATAGTCAGCTTCTCTATCATTTGTAGAGGCCAACCAGCTGATAAATCACTGATAATATAAATTTTGCTGCCTTCATTTCACAGTTGATATCCATCACAATCAACTTTTGGACAAGTCATTGAAAGGGTTGGAGAAACTCACATGGGCTGCTGTGGACATTGCTTTGACATTTAATGACATATGAAATGGAGGACCAGCTCAGAAGTAATCTTATAGTCTGCCTTACAGTCCAGAACCTCATTCCATGCCTATAGGAAGAATGGTCCAAAAATTAGTTTCTCTTCATTTCTCTCCAAACTCATGAAGGTCATCAACAGTCCATTCCATTGAACACTATAATACACTTGTGGAAAATATGCCCTGTAGGATTGCTGCAGTCATCACAGCAAAAGGAGGTCCAATATCTTATTAAGGTGGGCGCCTTTGGAATTTGTTTGTTAGCTCCCTTTTGAGCATTCTATAATGAATGTGGTGGTTGATGGCTTTCATCCTTTCTAATCAGTACCTTATACACTTCTTGGAAAGAAGTTAATGGACACCATAGCATGAGGAACAAGCAGCTATGCTGCCCACCTTAATAAGAAAATTGGACCTCCTTTTGCTGTGATGATTGCAGCAATCCTACAGGGCATATTTTCCACAAGTGTATGATAGCTATCAGTGGAATTTTGGACCATTCTTCCTGTAGCCATGGAATGAGGTTCTGGACTGTTGTGTGGCAGATGTCTCTTGATCTCACGACACTCCAGTTCATCCCACAGATGTTAAGCAGGGTTGAGATCAGGGCTCTGTCAGAGCCGATCAACCGTGGTGATGTTCTTGTTCGCAAACCACACAGTTATAGCAGCAGCCTTATGATATGGTGCATTGTCTTGCAGAAAGAGACAAATGTTAGTTCTTTAGAAATGCCAGAAAGTAGGAAGCATTGCATAGTCCAGAATGTTCAGATATCTCTCAGAGTTCAGTGTTTGTGGTACCAGAAACAGAGGTCTGAGGCCAAACCAGGAAAAACAGGACCATACCATCACACTGCCACCTTCAAATTTTATAGTTGGGGTTATGCACTTTGGTAAGAGACGTTCACTGGGCATCTGTCATTCCCACACCTGTCCATTTGCTCAGTAGAAGGTGTAGCGTGATTCATTATGCAATAACACAGCTTCCATGTCCCACTGTACACGTTCTTTGCACCAGTGAAGACAATGCTGTACGTTGGTTCAGGTAACATGGGGGCTTGTAAATTGCTGTCCTACCATGTTATGAGCCTCGGTTCTGAATATTTTTGTGAAGATTCATGTTTCACTTGATACCTGGAACTCTGCATTCAACATTTAGGCCAATGGGCAGTTTTTACACATTATCTTTTGTAGCACCCTATGGTCACGTTCGGTGAGTGATGAGTCGTCCACTGCTGGTAACACTTGCAGTTGACTCCCTGCACTTCTGTCTCAGTATGGTACCACTGACCTGGGATGGCCCAATTTGTCCACAATTTGCCAAACAGATAGGCTTACAACATGCCATCATATCACAATGCCTCTTTCAAACTCCCTCAGTTCCTCTCTTGCAACTGTTTCATCTGGACACAGTTGCACTGACTTCGGAGCATCATATTCCTCCAATTTATACTGTCTACAAGCACATGGCATGGTGCACCTTGCTCATTGGGGGGTGGGTCTATTGATTTCTTTCCAATCAGTGTACTTGGGTCTTTCTGCTGTTTGTTAATGGCTGTAAGGCTAACTTTGTGAACTTCAGTGCTACCAAAACACCATTCTGTCCTTATTCTCCTACTTTTTATAATACTCAAATCTCCAAACATGATTAGATTTCTCTTCTTCTTGGGATGTATGTCTTACATCTTTTGTAACATATCTCATCTTCTAAAGATGCGATGTGTTACAAGGAAGATGAGTCTCCAAAAAACCTAGGTGAATACTTTGCTGTTTAAGATACTACTTTTCACCTGTACAACTTCTAACATTGTATAAATTCCAAATCTTCCCATTCTTGCAGTGCTGCTTACACATTGGGAAGGAGCATCTAGAAGCAGACAGTGATCAGTTGCTGATCACAGGATTCACTTCTCTCTCGTTGATGTTCTGTTTCTATTTTGTCTCCTCTATAGGTATTTTCATGGACATTGTTATGCTGAACTGACTACCATCATTTCTTCATTCTTCCAAGAATAAGAATACAACCAGCTGTGATCAACATCCACATACTATCCAGCTTTACATTTACCAGATCAACATCTCTTTCTCCTCTTTCATTCTGTCTGCTTTGGTGTTTGGAACAACCTCCCTCATTTTGTCATACACAAATACATTCGTATCTATAAGAAGAAAGATCGAGTCTGTTAACAGATTCCTTCTTTCCTCTTTCTGTCTTTCCCACACTCAGCATTGATATGCTTCAAGTTTTGCAACTTTCTCTGTGTGGTTCTGATATATAACCTCAAGACTTCACAATTTTAATTTAATAAAATGTGACAAAACAACACAGTATATCATTCTTTGATAGTCAGAATTCATATTCTGACTGTTAAGCTCAAATTATTTTAAGTATTTCAAGAATGGTATGCTTGCTGTGCTCAGGTATTCTTGCACACTCTTTTATGTCAAAAAAGTTTCTGCCAAAACAACTTTTGAACTTGTCTGAATTTCATGCGATGACATCTGTTATAAATATAATTCAGTTCAACTCGAGCACTTTTCTGTCTACATTTGACATCTAGAGAAAAATATTTGTACTAATGCGTATAGTGGAAGAAATCTCCTGGGCAGTGTGTTACATGGCATTTCTTCCCAAGGATAGTAAAAAATAGTGGGTAGTGTACATGCCTGCTAATGATTTCATGAATATTGCATGAAATCATCAGGCAAGAGAGAGACAGTTAGACCAGTCAACTGATAATGAAGCTTCGACTGTGTAATAGAATACAGTAAGTTTATTAGACACATTCACAAGAATAAATAATTTTTATTATTGCAAATATTTTGACCAGAAACTAACTGATCATCATCAGTGCACCAGCATAATCACAAGGTGAAGCTAGAACAAAGAATGTTAATCCTATTTACAGAGCTGAGTAACATGCTGGAATTCCACCTTACGGGTGGTTACAAAATAAAATAAGATTACAATTAAAGTCAAATTTAAATTTAGATAATAAATTGAATGGGGGAATGCATTTTTGTTTGCCATTTATGAGGTTGACACTCTCCCAAATCTTTGCAATAGACAGGCAGTCATTCCAATTTCAATTTGGGTGTTGAAGTGTTTCATCACTCTCTTTAATTCATACATTCGCACAGGTTTAGGTTTCAGCAGGATATTATGGTCAGTGTTCACTCCATGATGAGCGAGGCCAGATTTTTCAAGTTTTTCAAATGTACAAAAGCTGTGTGTAAAAGCAACTAAATCAAGACATATGAAGATTTCATGAAGAATGGTAGAAAATAAATATCACAAAAGTGGCATCAAATCTTTTTAGTAAAAGATTATTTGAAGATTTAGGCTGCTTCTGGTATTGTACTGGATAATTTGACTTGGTCATCTGTGCACGAGTTTGAAGAATAATGTTGGAGATGGGGGTGGGGGGGGTCAGTCTAATGCATTGTTGTTATTACACTGGTAACATCTTGATATGAGAAATTTGGAAACATGGAAAGGAAAAAAAGTTGTACCCATTGGTCTTAGCAAGGAATCCGAATACTTGTTTGCCAATGAGCAGAAACATATTTGATCCTTTCAAATTTGGATTTGCTGATGGTTTTATTTCAGCTGATTCAAGATGTAGAATTGACTGAGTGTGAAGCTAAATTTTTGTCTTGAGCCATTTGTGATATGTCAGATTTATTTCTTGGACTAGCATGTAGAAATAAGGCTTGGATAGTAGGCATTGATTTTGACTGGAATGAGAGATGAAGGGCATTTGTTGTAGCAAGAATTATTGCTAAGAGCAATTTTTTCACCACTTAATCTAGGAATCCTGTTAATGAAAAGTTGAAAACCTATATTTCAACAATTTGTGTGATTGGAATGAATTGCTATTGGATGTTGTGTGTGCAAGCAGCATGAATGAATTGAAGAACAAGTATGATAGCTGGCTCATATAGTATGTGACCTCCCTCAATGAGTCCCTGACTCCCTGGAGGTCTCTAAAGACATTTAAATAAAATATTACAGAACACTTACATTGGAGGTTTAATTGGATAATTTTTTTTTTTATTACAATAGATAATTATCTATGTAATATTCTTTCAGACACAACTAAAAGTCTCCTTTTCAAAATTGCACAAATTCTCTATAAGTTTAAACCTACATCATTAGATCCATCTTATTATGTACTCATAGTGTTGCTTGCCTTAAAAGAGAAATACAAATTTTGTAATCACAAAGGGAAATTCAACTGTGTTCAAGACAGGAAAGAATACTGTAGTAAACTAAGTTTAATGCTACATGATTACACCACTTGTCATCCTCTTTCTGATGATCTAAACTCATTGCCGATGCACAGGTTCATCTAATTATAAAGTTGTGACATGTTTCTAATTTACTAACATCCTTCACTGGTAAATCCACATCCTTTATTAAAAACAGTCCATTTTAAAGATAAAAGTTTTGGAGCTTTGTCATACCCCAAATAGCCTCTTAATCAATCATAATATTGTGTATCTCTTCATGAATGTTCCATTAAGTGAAACATGAGTTACTCTGACAAGTCTTTCTTCGGATCTAATCTTTAAAGGTACCTGTGGCATAACTATAAATAATAAATTACATGATAACCACAGTAATTAACTTTAATGAAATAAAAGTACAGATATTTCGTTCTGAAATTAGCAGTACATCATCAGTGTAGACAAGCAATTCAAAGGAATGGAATACAAAGTACATAACATTCAGTGGATTAACAATTAAAAACTGTTGCCACATGCTAGAAATTAATATTAATAAAGAATGTTATTAAAATTATTCTTAAAAAGTTTTTTTTTTATGGTTACATAAGATAGGAATTTCCCAAACTTTTGGGGGAGAGAGAGAGAGATAATCATTTTGATTCAGATTTGGCCGATGTAAATGGGCTTTGCAACTTTCTTTGAAAAGGCGTTCATATTTAAACTTGCATCTATGAAGAAGACGAACTTTATCCCACTGGATATTGTGTTTAGTGTGAATACTATGTTGTGCCAGACCAGACTTTGAAGGTTTCATGTATTCGATATAATATTGATGTTCATTAATTCTTTTTACCACAGAACGGCCTGTTTGTCCAAAGTATGCTAGATTACACTCACACAGTATCTGGTAAACGCCAGCTAATGATAGAGGTGCCGGTTTGTCTTTTGTAGATGGCAACAGGTGAGAAATTTTGTTGATCGGAAAATATGTGGGAATGAGATGATAATTCTTCAAAATTCTATCAATCAGTTTCGAGATGCCAGAAATATAAGGGATTGGAACCCTGCAGCCTGTTGAAGAATTCTGAGGTGTTGGAAACATAGGAGTCAGTTATCTGCTGGATTTGATTAGGGTTTGTAACCATTAAATTCCATTAACATTTTGATAATGAAAAGTTCTTGTAAGTTTGAGGGAGAGGATCATACTTTATGTGCTCTATTAATTAAAGACTTGATAACACCAATTTTTTGAGAGGTGTGATGATCAGATTTTTGAATGTATCTGCCAGTAAAGGTAGGTTTTTCGATAAACACTGGTTGATAAATTACCAGAGGCTGTGCATGTAAGAAGGATGTTCAAGAATGGTAAAGTACCAGCCTTTTCTTTTTCCATGGTGAACTGAATGCGTGGGTGAAGGCTATTGATCTGTTGTAGGAAAGTAGTAAGTTCCTCTTCAGAATGTGGCCAAATAGCAAAGGCATCATCAACATAACGAAACCAAAGAGAGGGTTAGGAATGAATGGATGAGAACAGGGTGATTCAGAAAATAGTTTATACTATTTTTTGAAATAGTATATAAACAAGTTGAAGGTACTGTCATAGGTAGCTCTCTGTCTTCTCCACCTCTGGCAAACTATTTGTTGAACCATCTGGAAGACACCTTGTTCTCATCCATTCATCACCACCCCTCTCTTTGGTTTCATTATTTTGATTATGATGTCTTTGCTATTTGGCCATATTCTGAAGAGGAACTTACTACTTTCCTACAACAGATCAATAGCTTTCACCCATGCATTCAGTTCACCATGGAAAAAGAAAAGACTGGTACCTTACCATTCTTGGACATCCTTCTTACATGCACAGCCTCTGGTAATTTATCAACCAGTGTTTATCGAAAACCTACCTTTACTGGCAGGTACATTTATCAAAAGTCTGCTCATCACACCTCTCAAAAAATTGGTGTTATCATGATTTCTCAGCTATTTGCTGTGAAGTGAAAATCTGATCTTGACAACCTCTATTTGGCTTGAACCCAGTCTAGGAAGTTTCAACATTCTTTTTTCTTTTTCACGACTTTGTGTTTAACTTCTTGAGTCCGCCATAGGATTTTAAGTTTGGATTTTTCCATCGATGGGTACTGGGAGTTCTGGTCCAGTATTTAAATTTCTGACCAAGCTTTCTGAATTATGCATTGTAGCCACTGTTAAACTTTTATATCTGACACAGGTATTGCATTGCTTTTAAATATTTTCTGTTTCATCTCACCTTTATTTTATTTATCTCTGATTCTTTTTATAGTACACTTTCCTCTGTTTCTAAGGTTTTTTTTTTTTTTTTTTTTTTACTTTTTAAACTTATCAACAGAAATTGAATTTTTTTTAAAATAGTAATTGACTTCATGTGTGTGTGTGTGCGCACACGTACGTACATGCATGCATACTAATAGTTGTATATGATGTTACTGCAGTTCATTGAAAAGATCTTGGTTTGAATCCAGTTTTCTAGGAACTTCTAGTATTTTTTTTGACTGAAAGTAAGTTAACTAGTCTTGTATCAAATACACATATATATATAGACACACTCATGCACACATAAATAAATTGGTTTGAATCCAGTTTTCTAGGAACTTCTAGTATTTTTTTGACTGAAAGTAAGTTAACTAGTCTTGTATCAAATACACATATATATAGACACACTCATGCACACATAAATAAATTTATCTGGACCTTTTGAAAAAAAACTTCATGCAAATTATGTAAAATTTCCATTTTAAAAAAATAATTACTATGTGTTGAGGGAACAAATTGCTAAAATTGTGTAATATTGTGCACAGGTTCATGATCGAGTTCAGACTGTATTGAATATGAATTATCTAATTAATTCAGGACTAATTAATTAATAATATACAGTGTTATTATTGAGATAAATGTTGAGGTTTATAAGATCCCTTAAAAAGTTCTGTATTCCTTTATGTTTATAATAACTGATGTTAATAATGTGTTTCATTTTGAAGGACATGTACAAATATTCTGGAGAGTGGAATTGAATTAGCAAAACTGCAGCTAATTGCAATTTTTATTTTATTTCATTGTGAAGGACAAGTACAAATATTCTGGAGAGTGGAATTGAATTAGCAAAACTGCAGCTAATTGCAATTAGTAATCAAGTTCAGACTGTATTGGATATGAATTATCTAATCAATGCAGGACCATTTATATATGGTATTATTGAAGAGGTAAGATATGTTTCAAAAATAATTGATATGCTTTCATTATACTACTATTAGTATTGCTTATGAATAACAAAATGTCAAAAGTAACTTAAGTGTTATTTATGAACCTATTATGTTTGAGATAATGTCTATATGTGTGTGTGTGTGTATATATATATAAATTCCCCCCCCCCCCCCCCAATCAAATGTAAGCAAAATTTCCAGACTTAATTTCTTTAGTTTTATTTTTCCTCCTGGTGTTTTTTTTCTCCTCCTTCAGAAGAAAGTGATATTATAAATAATAATAATGAATTATACTATGAAAAATTACTTTCAAAATATGCACTTATAAAGCTAATTTTATCTCTATCATTAAAAAAAGAAAAAAAAATTGTTTGGAAGAGAACTGCTCATGTACACTTCTTTTGCACTCTGTATCATGAAAGGTCATATGAGAATGCTCTTTAGAATACTGAAATTGGTTTTGCATAGTGAGTAATATATTGAAGTTTTGTATTCAGCAGTTGGAAATGAAGGTGTGCAGAAAAATGGTTTGATATTGCATAGTATACCTCACTGCCTATAAAGCTATCTCCATAGTTATTTATAATCTCATTTAAAAAGTAATTAGCCAATTATAATTAGTGATATTATTGTTACTATTGTAATGATATTGCTAAAATATCAGAGGGAATCTTAACAATTTAATCAGCAGTTGTTCCTAAATTCTGGCCTACTTCCTTATTCTTCATTTCACTTCTTAATATAGATTTTAAAAACAGCAATGTATTTTAGAAATTTTATTGTTCAGTCTGATGATTTTTGTATGTGGAAAGAAGTATTCTAAGAGATATCAAATTTTTGGCTAGGTGGTTTAGACCACCCAAATTATGCAATATTCACCAAGGGGAGATAAAACTCTGTCAATTTTTATTATGAGAGGTTTTTTAAATGGTTTCATCTTCTTAGTTCACTGCAGTCTTATGGTCAACTGCAGAGATGACTAGAGAGAGATTCCAGGCAAAAAAGACCAACTCAAGATGGTTAACTTAGATAAGACTAACCATCTTTGGATTTTAGTTTGAATTGGTCTTTTGGTTATTCAGCTGCATGAGACTGGAGAAAAAGGAAAAGGATAGCTTTCAGCTATATAAAAGATCTGAGGCATTTTTTTTCTATCTCTCATATTATCCATGTCCTTTCTTTCTCCTAATACTATCAAACCCTCTTACACCCATACACTAACTATTCTAGGCACACATGATGAGCATCCCCCTTTTTTCATTCAATAAAATTATTAAAAAAAAATAGGGTCCCTTCCCATAATACATAGCATTATACATGTCCAAAAGGATTTCTACTTTGCATTATGAAATACTAAGGCAATTAATGCAAATTCTCTATATACAGGTGTGAAGATATTTTGTCCATCGTTCTAGTTCTACCTTGTATTCTATTACCTAATGCTACTGAAGATGATCAGTAATTTTCAGAATGAAATATATGCTTTATAATAAATTTATTCATTCTTTTCTTGTGATTTCATGTGAATTTTTAGAAATGTTATGACACATGTATTCTTAAAACAACAAATGGAGTCCAATGGGAGACCAAAATGAAATACCCTGGAAACCTTAGCAATACTACCATCCCCAAAGTCCTAGCCATATCAGTTTCCTGGAGTACAGTTCCATCAGTGTGGTATCCATCAATTTATTTAGGATAAATTGATTACATGGCTTGTAAACAATTTATCCCAAAATGCATAACTTTACATATCTCTACATTTAACTGATTCCCATTATCTTTTGCTTATTTAAATCATCCTTAAATCACATCATCATGATTAACTATTACCCTACCCAATTTTGCATCATCAGAAAACTCAATATTTCCCTTTGGATTATTTCTTATATCATTGATGTATATTGAACAGTAGTGGTTCAAACACAGAGCCGCATGGCTCACCACCAGTCGCCTGCTTTCTCCTAGCTTCTGCTCCTCCATATATGACTGTTTGGTATCTGTCCATCGGCCACCCTTGTATCCACATCTACCTATGTTTCTTTCAATTTGATAAGAGTTTCGAAGTGGCATCCTATCAAATTTCTTTGCAAAATCCAGCTGTATCATCATTAGCCATTCTCTTTATCTAACTCAGCTTTCACTCTATTATAAAAATTTAGTAAATTACTGATGTTGTATCTCATTAACCGAAACCACTGCAGAGCTTGTTGAAACTATAAACAGTGATTTAGAGCCTTAACAAATGAAGTATAATTCTATTCTCTGAGTCTTGTTTTACACTACAAGTAGATTCTAGACATCAGTTCTGGAGAAAATGAGGAATGCAGTATCATCCCTCCAACATGAGAGAAAGGGACACTTATGCCGTGATAGTATTCTTGTGTGGGGATAGAATAATGATCAGCAGTTGCATCCCTTTTCATGTTTTCGGTACAGTGGTAACAAGAACAGATCCTCAAACCTTATGTGCAACTCTGTAGGAGGTGCGGTTCACCAGATTTCTTTTCATGCATGACAATGCCACTCTCATAGAGCTTGGTGGAGGACTATCTTGAAAGTGAAGATATCCATTGACTGCTGTGGCCAACATGATTACCAGACTTAAATTTGATTGAACATGAATGATATGCCCTTGGGAACTGCATTGCACACTAATGATCTTGGTCCATTGGTGAGTCAAAACCATGATCATAGAAAACTAGTAATTCTTATATCTGTCTAACAGTTCTCAGTCTGTTCACTCCATTGATATTCTATTTTGTACCACCATACTAAATTTTTCCTGCTTAATCACAAATTGCATGAGTTACACCATATTTTCTTTTGTTAATTTTGTTGAGCACTGTTTTTAACTGACTTTAACAGGTCAAATTTTGGCCATAATTCTTTTTAAGTGCGTACTTAATTAGAAGAGTATCAATAAGTAAAGGTTTATATTAAGTCTTCATTAAACTTGAGCTTTTTATATCCCTTGGCACTTCTGACCAAGTGCCTTTTCTTCACTTCCCATAGTCATACCCTCTTACTAAATAAATTCACTTAGATATTGAATGAATGAAGATAGGCTTGCAGTTTGGAAATCCGATATGCACTCTGAAAGAGTGTACAGGATACCAACATGATAGTTTACATTTTTAATATTCTATCAACAATTTTCCCCAAAATTAGTCTACTTGTCAGGACTTTTAATACTATCAGATGTTATAATTTAGTCTTCTAAGACACTCAAAACTGCTTCAAACTACCTAGATATTGGTCTTCCTCTGGATCTTTTTCCTGACATCTTGACATCAAATACTCATTTTGCTAACCTTTCCTCTCATATTTTGTTTAATAACTGACCCCTACCAGAGATACACATAATACACTCTCCCCCTAATTTTTCTCAAAACTCTTTATCTGCTGTTTTAGAACGAGTGCTTTATTTTTAACCTAACTCCAAAAGTTAACAGTTGTTTGAACACTCTTGTATACTGCTACTTCAGTGCTCATTTCTCTCTTATTCCACATAAATTTATTCAACTGGCATCTCACCATATCAGTTTTGCTTATGGCAAAATTTCAGCCATGTAGGCACAATTTTTAGTAAAGATGGCAAACTATTTACACATTTAATTTGCCATCTTTACTAAAAATTGTGCCTAAATAGCTGAAATATTTTACTTATTCTATAGGTTCTCCACTGAGGATTTGCTTCCCAGCTCTATTGCTGATTTTGATATCAATTTTGTTGCAACAATTATTCGATCTAGTCTAAAAATCCTGAAGACATACACTGGATTTATTTAGGAGTATAATATCATCTGCATGAAGTAAAGATCTAAGTTGATTATCTCCAGTTTTGATATCAGATTTGATGCCACCTTCCTTTATGATGTGATCCATACAGATGACAAGTAATAGTTGAAGATATAGCATGCATCCTTCTCATTTTACATAAACTATCTTCCTGTATCTCCTTCAATTCTAACTGCTGACTTGCAGCTTAACTATAGACAATGTATTGCTGTGTGTGTAATGTTCCATTCACCCCATATAATTGTAGCATTTTGAAAAGTTTTTCTCTTGCCACTTTTCATACACATTTTTCTGATCTACAAAAATACTAATCCTTGTTGTATTACCATTAGTCAATTATCTTAAAGTGAAAATCTGATCCTAACAACTCCTATTACACTGAATCCAGCTTGTTCTTCCACAATTTTTCTTACCCTTTTCTCAAGTATGTCTGCATAAATCTTATTTGACTCATTGGGTAAATTCCTCTGTAATTCTCACATTCAGTTTATTTCCTTTTTATAGATGTGTAGTAGAGGGATTTATTCCAGTCATCTGGAATTCAACCTTCAGACCATGTCTTATGTAGTGCAGTGCAGCCACTGTAAACATTTATACCTCATATTTGAACATTTCTCTCGAATATCTTCTAATTCAGTTTTTCCAGATTTTAGGTATCTGATGGCTTTTTTTTTTTTAGCTCAAGTATTGATATGTACTTCTGATTTCATTCCTTTTGAATATTTTCTACTGCTGTTCTATCACTGCTTGTTTCTTCATTTAGAAAGATTTCTAAGAATCTTTCAAAGAAATTACTTTAGACATTAGAATATCTTCATTGTCAGTTTTTATATTGACTTTATCCTACAGAACTCTTTCCATCATTTCTAAGGTTTTTCTACAACCTCCAAAACATTTTGCAAAATTTATGATCATTATCTTCTATAATCTACTAGCCTTCCTACTACTTATTCCACTACTTCTACACATGGCACTTTTCTTTGTCTCAGAATGTCTGCTGACTTACTCTCTAGGAAGTTTCAACATTCTTTTTTCTTTTTCATGACTTTGTGTTTAACTTCTTGAGTCCGCCATAGGATTTTAAGTTTGGATTTTTCCATCTTTGCAAACCTGCCCACCACATGCCCTCCTGGTGAATCTGTTTTCTTCAGAGTTTGCCTCTGGTCACAATTGTTTAATTCTTGTTTTCAGACTTTCTTTTTTTATCCGGTAATATTTGAGTTTATACTTTACCTCTGAAGACTGTTTAATTTTGTTTCCTTTTAAAACTTTCTTGCACATTTTTTTTTGATATATTCATTTTTATTCTACTCAAATGTAAATGATTATCACTTCCTGTTTCAAATCTCCTGTATTTTCTTGTATTCTGAACTTGGTGGAAGATACCTATTAACAATAGCCAGTAAAACTTTTTTTTTTTTTTTTATTCCTTGTAGGGTCCATATGAATTTGAACACACCTTTGTTGGAACATGATAGATAACTAGTTCATGTTCTGGACTGAAATCCAACAGGTACTTGTTACTATTATTAGCTTTCCTCATTTCTCTAAATTTCCCCCAAACTATATTGTGGTTGCTTAAAGATTAAGGCTAGGTAATTGGGATTAGACTTCCATATAGGATTTTAAGGTCTGGAGAAACAACTGGGGCTTCTAATATCCAATCCACACCTTCTCATGATGCACGTTGTTAGTAGGTAATCTACTTGGATACCAAACAAATGAAGATGAGCTGACAGTTTGGAATTTAATTGACCAGATTGTATTCTTATTAGCTTAAACCTTAATAAAATGATAACAGAATGTGATTAAATTTCATGCCAGTAGGGTGTCACCTGCTAAAGACAAGGCCCTAGTTTTCGTGAGGGAACTAGGGTGAAATAGTGAAAGGTTAACTACTAGAACAAAATCCAAATCACCATTAGAAGAATTGATGGAAAATAAGTGAAACTGGCAGAAGAAGAAGAAGAATTGGAGAAGTACCAGGTTGACGTAAACAATGACGTGTAAATAATAAATAGGTGTTTAATTTGGAGAATTATTATTGGGAAGATGTTATATTTGGAGCAGCTGTTACAAGAGGATAATCCTCTTGAAGTAGGAAGTTTCAATTAGAGTGATGTGGGCAAATCTTAAAATGGTAAACTGAACAAGACTTATTTATGCCTGTGGTTTCTCAGAAGCTTTTGTTAAGGAAGAAGTGGAGAAATTTTTTGAGTTATCAGAGAAGGCATCTGACAGACAAAAGCTAGGACATGTTGGCAATCTAAACAGCAGGGTAGGAAATGAATACCACATGTATAGAAATGTTTGGAAATTTTTGGAGAAAAGTTAGACACAGTGTCATCACTGACACTGTGTCCAACATAGATGTTTGTAAATTCACATAGAAGATGCAAATAATAAAGAAAGAATCATTGCTCATGTTATTGTTGATTGTTGGTTCAGGACTAGCATATAGAGGATTTGAAATAAGAAGTGATAGCAATTTACTTTTGAGTTGTAATATTGAAGAGAAATGTAAGGAAGTTTTAAAAAGGAAGTGGAGCAGTTTTTCAGCAGTAAACTACAAATTCAAATATTATTGGAGGAAAAAATGAAAGAGTTTGAAAACAATATTCAAATCTTGGTGATTTAGTGCTAACAAAACATTAATTCAACCAGACAGGCATCTGGTAACATTGTCTGCGAGGATAGAAAAATCAAACTGTATAATGGACTCAGAAAGTTCAAGAGGCAGTTATAGAAAAGAAGAAAGCATATTGAAAGTTCCTAGCAAGTAAGCTAACATGTGCTCACAGAGAATTTGAAGAAAAATTTAAGAAAGCAAAATCATGCATATAAGTTGTTAAACAAGTCATAAGAAGACTTTGGTAAGAATGTTCTGTAGGCTATTGAAAAAGTTTAGATATGAAAGAAAGTGTATTATAATTTGAATTAGAGATAGAAAGTGATATGAAAGAAGATTTTCTTTCCAATACCTCGTACATCAATACGTGAGGTAGAAAATGTAATCAAAAACTTGAAATGTGGAGAACAGCTGGCAGAAATATTTGACCAGAAATGCTCTGATATGGATAGATAAAAGTTTTACATTGGGTGCACTGCTCATTTCAGATGGTCTGGTCAGAGAGTCAAATTCCAGTTGGTGTAGAGCTCATAGTACCCATCTATAAAAAGAGAGATAAAATTAAGAATTACAGACAAATATCCCTGCTGAGTATTTCTGATAAGATTTATGCACACATACTTGAGAAAAGGCTGATAAAAATTATAGAAGTGAAACTTGGAGAAGAACAAGCCTGGTTCAGGAAGCAAAGAGAGAGATTCTCAGGATCAGATTTTCATTTCAAGACAAATGGTTGAGAAATCACAGTAATATAACAATGATCTGTATTTAAGTTTTGTAGATCAGGAATAGGCATATGACAAGGAAGCAAGAGAAAATCTGTTCAAAATGCTACAATTATATGGTGTAAGTAGGACATTTTATTGAGCACTATATAGATTTCAGCTGAAAGCCTGTGTTTTAGATTGAATGTAGTACAGGAAGATAATTTAATGTTCCATCAGGTCTGAGATAAGGGTGCTTATTATTTTCACTGTTATACATCATCTATAGGGATCTCATTATGAGAAAATGGCATAATTAGGGTTTAATATCAAAATTGCAGATGTTAATCTCAACTTATACAATGTTATACAGTACTTCGAAATAAATCCTGTTCAAGTCTTCTGCAGGATTCTCTGACTAAATTGAATAACTGCTGCAAATGGGCAGAAACATTTGAAACATCAACTGCATCCTGATTGGAGAAAACTAGAGAACAAGTAAAATATTTCTGCTATTTAGGCACAATTTTTAGTGAAGATGGCAAATTAAATATGGAAAAAGACACAAGTATTAGAAAAGTTGGTATGGTAGGAAGTCAACTGCATAAATTTATATGAAATGAGAGAGAAATTAATGAAAATACTAAACTAGCTATATATATAACAATATTCAAATCAATTTTAATTTATGATCTGCTAATGATGCTAAACTTAGAAAGGAAATACTTGGTGAAAGATTGGATTTCACAAAAAATTAGGAGGGTGAGTAGACTGCATCATGACAGTTATATTAAAATAGGATATTAGGAAGAAACTTGACAGTATTAGCATTCAGGAGTATGTGAGCTGAGCTAATCCAAGGTGGTGTGGTGTCGGCACTTAAACAGAAAGGGAGAGGAAAGATAAGAAAACGTGTGATGGCAGGAAAAAGATCCAAAAGGGAACCAAGTTCTAAATATAAGATCTGACAGATAATAGATAATTGTTGATAGAAAGTCAGTACTGATTTTAACTTCTCATGTAGTATTATCATATCCTGTACACTCCACAAAGATGCATACCAAGATTTGATGATATTTCTATATGCCTGGTATTTATTTCCTACTCTGCTGTTTTAAAAATATCCAACAGGGACTAGCTTTACATTTTTTTTTTTTTTTTAACATCAGATGCCTTTTCTAATAGCTCCAATTTTTTTTTCCATTTCTTCCTTAGTAAAACCTATTTACACTATAGGCACAAGAAAACAAGGCAAGGCCAAAAGTTTTAAACTTTACTTTCTGAAGGACTGAGGGTAAGCATTTTCTAGATTTCAGGCAGTTTAATGCAACCAGATTTGATGCTATGATTGTTTTATAGGACATAGATAAATTCAAGGAACAGTCTTTCATACTTGTATGTACCTCTGTGAAGTAAGGAGGCAACTATCCAAGGCATGCTCTGTAAGTCCTGAGCAGCATAGTGGTGGTACCAGATGGATGTAATATCTTTGTGTTCAGTGATTCTGATGTTGACTGTCTTGCCTGTTTGGAATAGTAGGATAGGTTAGAGCTGCTAGACACTCAGACCAGGCAAATGCAGCAATTGTAACTGGTCTGAAGGTGGCAACAGATTTTTGCTTTCTCAGAAATTCTATGGGTAGAGATGGTGGTATTTGGGCCACACAGTCAACTGGAGAATACATTCAAGGTATACATTTTTGGTCGTTTTTATAGATAGAAATTCACTTTTATTAATACAGACCAGTATTTTACAAATAAACATTTATTAAAACCTACCAGTTTCGATAAATGTTTTAATAAATGTTTATTTGTAAAATACTGGTCTGTATTAATAAAAGTGTATTTCTATCTATAACGAAACTGGTAGGTTTTAATAAATGTTTATTTGTAAAATACTGGTCTGTATTAATAAAAGTGTATTTCTGGAGAATACATTGTCTGCACAGCATAGCCAAATGGTAGGTCTGTGGATGCAGGGTTTAGAGCTTTCATCTCAAACATCTGGATAAAGAAGTTGGCAGGAAAGGGGGTCTTCTACTGGCCATCAAGTACTCTGTTGCCAGAGTATTTGACTGCCAGTGGCTGTGTGGAATGCTAAACCTGGTTTGTGCTCCCTTTTTGTTGGTCATCAAGTACTCTGGCAACAGACAAACATGTCATATATTGATAATAAATGTTTCATAAGAAAATTTAAAGAAGCCACACAAATGCTTAGGATCCCTACACAGTGCAATAAAAATCAAGGCTTGATTTTACATTAAGTATGGTCTGCCTTCATCAAAAATTTAACTTCCACTGACCTAGGATATAGCACATGTGTACCACAGAACCTAACTACAACTAGCAATGTTCCAACTTGTTACTATATGCATGTTGAATATCAATTATTTAACAGTTGTGAAGTTATTAAAGACATCTAATATGTGTAATTAATTGTCAATAAGCTTTTGTTGTGTAAAACATTTATATACCATTACTCCCTGATGATGTAGGTCTTCTTATGATGCACGAAACTTGTTGGGTTTTTTAATTGTTTATTTTTAATAAACTCTTGTTAATATGTGGTCTCAATACCAAAAACTACCTACAGAACTGCTTAACTGTAGAAACCTATGTCTACATCTAAGAATGCAGTCTGTTTTCCATGTTGATGCCTGTTAATATATTAATGCAGCAATTACTCAGTTTGGTAAAAGAGCCCTCTAGAATTGTACTGGATTTATTTCATAGTATAATATCTGCATAAAGTAGAGTGCTACATTTAAGATCTCTTATTTTGATATCAACTTTGATGTCACTTCATAATGCAATTGATGCAGAGAATAAGAATGGATGTAGTGTGCATCTTTGTACCTGACTTGCATCAAATTCATCTTCTGTTTTAGCTGCTGGCTTACAACTTTAGTATAGATATTGAAAGTTTATTTTCCACTTGGTTAGAGTATAATAAATTTAGTTTAATCCTTTATCCAAGTGTGAGCAAACAAAGTTTGCGCCTGAAAGTATCTTCAGGACTGGGTTAAGGTGGTACACACCAGGGCAACTCGTTGCAAAGGTGGAGCAAGCTACCAACACTCCTATCCTAGTATCTCCTATAATGCAAAACACATCTCCTTGCAGATATGTCTATTGTTATGCATTAAGGGAAGGGCCACTACCCAGACCGGTTTCGACCTTTATTGAGGTCTCTTCAGTCTCTTCTCCTCGCTGAGGAGAAGAGACTGAAGTCTCTTCTCCTCTTCTCCTATTGAGGTCTCTTCTCCTCGCTGAAGAGACCTCAATAAAGGTCGAAACCGGTCTGGGTAGTGGCCCTTCCCTTAATGCATAACAATAGACATATCTGCAAGGAGATGTGTTTTGCATTATAGGAGATACTAGGATAGGAGTGTTGGTAGCTTGCTCCACCTTTGCAACGAGTTGCCCTGGTGTGTACCACCTTAACCCAGTCCTGAAGATACTTTCAGGCGCAAACTTTGTTTGCTCACACTTGGATAAAGGATTAAACTAAATTTATTTAGTATAGATAGGCTGTATGTTATTTTATATATTGTCCCATTCATACCATAAAATTGTAATGTTTTGAAAAGATTTTATCTTGGCACCTTATTGAATGCTTTTCCAGATCTGCAAACTTAAATACAGATACAAATTCCCATGATTTCTGAACTATTTACTGTATTTTTTGCCTTATAAGATGTACTTTTTTGTACCTAAAATTTATCTGAAAATTAGTGTGTGTCCTATAAGCCAAATGCATCTTATACACTGATGTGTTTTTTATGTATGCGCAGTTACAGTGTGTCATCACTTGTCAGTAATGCGTGATCAGTTTGAATAGTTGCATGGTCGTTAACAGTCATGTATTTAAACTAGTAATCAATACATTATTATGTTTAAGTTGTTTTTTTTTTATAACCCATGCATTCAATGAAGCACAGACAGCTATATGATTGTGTTTAAGCATAGTGTAATTGAGTATGCAAAAAAGAATGGCAGCAGAGCAGTACTTTGAGCCTCCACCTACAGATAAAAATGGTACAAACTTGGAGGAAACAAGAGCAATTAATAGAAGCAAATTCTAAAAAACAATCTCCACAGAAAACTGGCAAAATGGCTAGAAATTGAAAATAAATTAAATCTTCAAAAATGATTATTCAACGAGCAAAATTATTGGCAACAGGAAGAAATATCATCAATTTTACAGGATTTCCATTATAGTGCTTTAGATTTATGAAAAGATATGATCAAAAATAAAAATATCCAAAACATGCCAGACGAATTCAAAAATAAAATTATTGAGTTTTACAGATTCATCATAAATGCTAGAAAAGAAAACAATTTTGAACTTTCACAGATAGCTAATATGGATGAAGTGCCTCTGACTTTTGATGTGCTCTTCAACAAGACTGTTGACTCCAAAGGTAAAAAAAATATTATTGTTAAAACTTCTGGTCAAGAAAAAACCCACTATACTGTTGTTTTGTCGTGCTGTGTGGGTGGAACAAAATTGTGACCTTTTTTAATTTTTAAAAGAAAAACTTCCCAAAGGAGTTTAGGGATGAAGTTATGAATAAAAAAGATGTGGTCTGGACATCCTGGCAGTTTGTCAGAAACCTGCTTTGTTATTATGGGATCAGTTTAGATGCCATAAAATTGATGCTGTTAAGAATGAACTTCACAAAAATAGCTGTAATCCCAAATGGATAATACATGTATTAAAATTTTAAATAAAAAAAATTTATATTTACATGAAAAATTGAATGCATAATTCTTGCATCTTATACTGTGAAGAATATTTATTTATTTTTTTACAAAAATTCAACAAAAAATGTGATGCATTCAATACAATGGTGTGTCTTATAAGGTGAAAAATACTGTAATTTAAACACTTTCTCTGACAAATCCTGTTTGGCTAGAACCCATCTTTTCCTCCTCATGTTTGACTCCTTCTTCATTTTTTTTTTAGTTATATCTTCCCATACATACTTGTATGAATCTTACCTAGAACACTCAGTAAAGAAATCCTTTGTAATTGTAACATTCAGTTTTATTTATCTTTTATAGATGTTTAGTATTGAATGCTTACCATAACTGACTGGAATTCAACCTTTTGGCCATGCCTTCTGAATTATATGATCATTTGATCATATAATTCAGAATAAAATTATTAAATACATGAATTTATGTGTTTGATCATTTGAGGTCGGGATGATCATTTGGGATGATCATTTGATCATCCACCCCAGCTGCCTTTACAGATTTCTAATACCTTTTTCTACTTCCAGTACTGAAATGCATGTGTGATTGTTTTCCTCCAGGATGTGTTGTTCCTCTTTTCCATCACTGCTTATTTCATTTAACAATTTAAAGTAATTACTTCAAATCTATAGAACTATGAAAGGAATGAGAGATAATAAAGCAAGATAAAAATTTAGCTATTGTTCCATTTTTAGGCTTTTTTCAATAGCCTCCAGCACATTTTTGCCACCTTGCTTGTTTTTAAAGACTTCCCATGACTTTTGTATAACTACTTTTGTTCATAATTAGCTTACAAGTTTTCTCTGTATTCTCAAAGGGCACATGCATTTACTTGTTAGGAACTTTTAATGTGATATATTCTTTTCTAGAACTGTCTCCAACTTCTTGAGTCCTCCATGAAGTGCAGATTTTTCTATTATTGTGACCACTTCACTGCAAACCAACTGGCTCAATCAGCATTCTCTTCAGATTATGCCAATGAGTCTCTAAGGCTTGCTTTTTGTTTTGAGACTCCTTCACATTTTCTTCAGTAATATTTGTATATTTGAGTCTGCAGTTTATCCTTGAAAGCTTGGTCAACTTCGATTTTTTAAAATAATTTGAAAACTCTCTTTTGTCTCTGATGTGGTACTATTTTATCCTGCTCAAAATGGCCATTGTTGACTTCCCCAATATCATTATTAATCAATATTATTAATTTCTGTTGATGCCAAGTTAGGAGAGTGATAATGGATTCTGTAGTTGATGCAGAATAAACCCTACAGGCTGATTTGAACAGGTTGGCTATATGCGCAAATGACAATGAAAGTCATTTTGATGTTGCCAGTGTAAAGTTATGCATTTTGGATGGAAAATATTACCAGCATAGTGTTATATTAATATAAATTTATAGAAGTAATTGGTATAGCTAGAAACTTGGTGGTTATTGTGGACAGCGAGTTAAAGTTTAGGAGTCACATTGTTAAAGTGGTTAACAAGTCACTGGATTATATATATTATCTATATATACAGCAATCCCTTTATTAGTGCACCTAATGCGTTCGTTAAAACAGGCGCACTAATCGAAAACGCACTAAATGAATATAATAACTATGGGAAAAAGCATAATTCATTCCTCAAATTTCTTTTTTGAACCTTAATTTTTTAATAAAAGAATTAGGGTATGTCTCAGGGCCTAGTTAAAGGAAAACCATGAAGCCAAAAGACAATAAAACATATTCAGAATATAAATTTAATTATTCTGCTTCTTAACAAAGAATTGAGCTAACGTAGTTTGGCGGGCATTTTGTTTCTTTTTTTCATACAACTGACGGTATGGCCCTATTGCCTTTTCTACTTTTCTGCAAATTTTACTGCTTCTCTCTTCATCAGGGTCAGCCTCCAAGCATTGCTGCTTAAAAACTTCGATTGTACGAAAAATATTTTCAAATTGTTTCTGTGAAATCTCTTTTGGCTGACTATCAGTGGTTAAATTTTCTTCATATTCTTCAGGATCTTCCCACTATGCATCTAAATTTAGCAGGTCGGAATCACTCAGTTCTTCAGAATGAGGTTTAATTAACTCTTGGACGTTATCATTGAAGAGGAGAAAGAAACGAAGGACGTGCGAATTGGTCACCAACACGTGAAATCATGCTTTATAGATAAAATTTCCCAACTGTTATACAAGCAAAATAGTTACTTTTAAATATTTAGTTTTATCCTGGTTGATTTGTGATCCTAGTTTTTCAGCAGCAGTTTTGAGTTTTCTAAATGTTTTTCTTCTTCTGCATTTTCTCCAACCATATAACATCTACATATCTATTTGTGTTATCTTTTAATGTTTCTCGAATACATTTTCTAAAACTAAATTAAAAAGGATAAAAGGGCATCTCCTTGCTTCAATCTTGTCATAATATCAAAAGTTTCAGATCTAATTTCATTAGCCAATACCATACTTTGATTGATAGTGATGCAAATTCTGATTAAATGTATTGTCTATGAGGTATTCTCAGTTCAGCTAATACTCCCTATTTGTCTTCTCTGTGAATACTATCATATGCTTTTCTAAAATCTATAAATAAAATATGAACCTGTTAATTATATTCCCATGTTTTTTTTTGTTTTATTTTGTAGTGTCTTTCTTAGTGTAAAAATGTTAACTCAAAACCTCTTTCTTCAGAATTTCGCTTGATATTCACTTGTATTTTCTTCAGAATAGGATAAGATTCTTTTTTGCGTAATATTAGATAAAAATTTTGTAACCTGCTGACGGGTGATATCACTCTGTAATTTTCATATTCATTTTGTTTCCTTTTGTATATATTGGAATGATTAAGGTTTCTTTCCATTCAGATTATTTCTTCTTATTCCCAAATTAAATTTACCAGTTTATTTACCACTTTTAAATTTTAGGTTTACCTAGTAATCAGGGTAACCTAGTAATTTTACTCTTGATTTACCTCTATACTTGAGCATTTTTGGTCGAATATCATCTACTCCTGCTGCCTTTCCACATTTCAGGCTTTTTGTGACTTTTTCTATTTCAAGTATAGATATGCATTTCTGATTGCATGCCTGTTGAGTGTTTTTTTTTACCACTGTGCTGTCACTGATTGTTCCATTTAGCAATTTTCTTAGTTGTTCCGTAAATTGTGAATTGCCTTTTTATCATATGGAGTAGTGTTAGGTATTATAATCATTAAGATATTATAATCACAAAAGCGGATAAAGGCAATTCAACAGTCATTCTAAACTCGAAAGATTACTTCGATAAGATCAACTTGTTACTATTGGTCAGTACCACTTATCAAGTCTTAGATAAGAATCCCATCATGAGTAATCATCTTGAGACAAACACTCTTATCCAAAACATGACCAGTTGGTCAGAAGAACTAAAAAGACACTCAAATCCTTACACCCCATTACTCCACACCTTTATGGCGCTGAAGATTCACAAAACAAACGTACCGCTACGTCCAGTTGTGGATGGAAGATACTCATCTAGCTACCTACTAGCAAAACATCTTGCAAATTTAATGAAAGGACATAGTAGACAAACAGAGACCTATATTAAAAATTCTCAACAATTTGTTGAAAAAAATTAAGACAGTCACAATTTCACAAACTGACATTATGGCAAGTCTAGATGTTGTGTTCCTATTCACCAACGTTCCGGTCGATGAGGTGGTCAACATTCTAAAGGATCTCTTCCCTCAGGACATCACCCATTTGTTCCATCATTGCCTGAAATCAAATTTCTTCATAGTAAATAACATTGTATACAAACAATCAGAAGATCTAGCCATGAGTAGCCCCTACTCTGTCACCACCATGCGCAGACCTATTTATGGAAAAACTTGAAAAAGATATTTTTTCCAATATTTCACCTATACCTTCGCTATGGTGGAGATATGTCAATGACGTGTTCATCATGTGGAAAGATACCATAGAAAATCTTCTAGTGTTAATAAAATCAACACATTACACAACAAGATCAAATTTACTACGGAACTAGAGAAGAACAATGAACTACCCTTTCTTGACATACTGGTGAAGAGAGAATATAACAATGTCCAACTGTCCATTTACAAGAAACCCACAGATACAGGAAGATATCTACATTATTCGTCAAACCATCATCAATCACAAAAACACAGCATCATTCATATACTCCACAATAGAGCCTTAAAGTTTATTTCAAAAGAAGATGATGTACGGTTAGAACTGTCGCAAATAGCTAAGACTCTATCTCTAATGGATGCCCCATCAACATTTTAAACAAATTTCAATTCAAAGACAATCTCCAACAACGTGTAACTGATTCCCAATATGTGTCCACAGCAGTGATTCCATATATTAGTTCAGTTTCCACAAAATTAGCTAGAATGTTAAAAGCTCATAACATCAGAGTGGTTTTTAAACCAACTACTACGATCAGACAGGTCTTAAGATCACCTAAAGATGAAGTCCCATTCTTCAAACATCCTGGAGTATATGTAATTCCTTGCACATGTGGCCTATCATAGTCTTGAAATAAGACAGAAAGAACATGTGGGAGACGTAAATCACAACAGAATAATTACATCAGGTTTAGCTCACCATTTTTCGACTTCCAATCACGTTATAGACTGGAAAAAACAGTTCTATGCCTCGAGGATGACTACAGACACAGTACTTTTAAAGAATCAGCAGTGGTGCTATGCACAGGCAGCAATTTAAATAGAAATCAGGGCTTAAACTCATCAATTCTCTCAGCTTAACAGAACTACAATTTGCGAAAACCACACAACACGTAATCATGTATTGGATTCTGACTAATGCATGTGCTCATCTAAACGAGAATTATCAAATATAACGGCCTAATAGGTACTAACGCTTCTTTATTCATGTAACGTGGTGCATTTGTATTTACACCAGTACAGCCTTGATAATGCTAGACAGTAGCTAGTGAAACTGGTAGGCAATTTGTATTTTATTCATTAAATCGTATGGTCTCTTATTAATAAAGTTTTCAGTTTTAAGTTCAACTACTATTCGTCAGTTCCTGGTACTTTGTTGTCTTTGAGTTGCTTTATACTTTCTTCTGCTTCAGCTAGTGAAGGTTTAAATATTTCTGGATGACAGGTATGATAACTATTCTGTTTCAAGTCTGAACAAGTTCATTATAGTTTAACAGTTTGTTCAAGTACTCTGTGTCTCTCTCCCCACCTGTTGCTGTTTCTCTAGTGGCTAATGATGTTGGAAGTTTATTTTGCACTTGGTTAGACTATAATAAATTTAGTTTAATCCTTTATCCAAGTGTGAGCAAACAAAGTTTGTGCCTGAAAATATCTTCAGGACTGTAGCAAGGTGGTGCAACTGTTGGCAACTCGGTGCAAAGGTAGACCAAGCTCTCATCACTCCTTGTCTTAGTATCTCCCATAATGCAAAGCACATCTCCTTGCGGACATGTATAATGCTATGCATTAAGGGAAGGACTACTACCCAGACTGGTTTCGACCTTTATTGAGGTCTCGTCAGTGGGAGGCAGACCCAGAGGTGGTGACACTAAGACAGAAGCAATAGAGAGGTCATATTTACCTATAGAAGTTGCCAACTGGTGAAACAAGGAGTGATGAAAGCTTGGTCCACCTTTGCACCGAGCCAACAGTTGCACCACCTTGCTACAGTCAGTCCTGAAGATATTTTCAGGTACAAACTTTGTTTTCTCACACTTGGATAAAGGATTAAACTAAATTTATTATAGTCTAACCAAGTGCAAAATAAACTTCCAACATCTTTCTCTAAATCCAGAGTGATTTAACAATAAGGTGGTACACCGGTTGGCAACTTCTATAGGTAAATATGACCTCTTTATTGCTTCTGTCTTAGTGTCACTGCCTCTGGGTCTGCCTCCCACTGACGAGACCTCAATAAAGGTCGAAACCGGTCTGGATAGTGGCCCTTCCCTCAATGCATAGCAGTATACATGTCTACAAGGACATGTGCTTTGCATAGTGGGAGATACTAAGACAAGGAGTGATGAGAGCTTGGTCCACCTTTGCACCAAGTTGCCAACAGTTGAACCACCTTGCTACAGTCCTGAAGATATTTTCAGGCACAAACTTTGTTTGCTCACACTTGGATAAAGGATTAAACTAAATTTATTATAGTCTAACCAAATGGGGGAAAAAAAAAAAAAACTTCCAACATCTTTCTCTAAATCCAGAGTAATTTAATAATAAGGTGAGACACCTTTTGGCAACTCATAGATAAATATGACTTCTCCATTGTTTCCACCTTGGTATCACCACCTCTGAGTATGGCTCCCACTTACAAGACCTCAATAAAGGTCGAAACCAGTCTGGGTAGTAGTCCTTCCCTTAATGCATAGCATTATACATGTCCGCAAGGAGATGTGCTTTGCATTATGGGAGATACTAAGACAAGGAGTGATGAGAGCTTGGTCTACCTTTGCACCGAGTTGCCAACAGTTGCACCACCTTGCTACAGTCCTGAAGATATTTTCAGGCACAAACTTTGTTTGCTCACACTTGGATAAAGGATTAAACTAAATTTATTATATGGCTAGTGATGTCTCTTGCTATTGTTGATTATTGTTATCTTCATATATGTGGACCTGTTTTTTTGGTTCCTAATTTGATAGGAAAAAAATTTTAGGATTATTTAACATAAAGTATTTCTGGATTTCTTCAATCTGTTCATGTAAAAATTTTCTTTTCTGTTTGATTATTTTATTGGCTTCCTTGCTGCTTTCTTTGTATCTCTGAGAAGCATGAATATAAAGTTAGGTTATTAAGCCAAATGCTTCTATCTTTTTCTTTGCTGTGAGTTTGTATTCTTAATTATTTTTTATGCTGTATTTTACTTTGAGTTCCAATTGAGTTTTCTGCTATTTCTATGCTATTCTTGATATGATCGCAGATGCTTTCAATGTTTTCATTACCTTCTAGCTGCATATTTTTCGATTTTTGTTTTTGTTCACTCATATTTTCTTCTCTCCTCTGTTTTATATAGTTTGTTAATATTATATCTCAGATGATTTGCATGTGCTGAAAAATATTTACTGCTTAGTTTAACCTTCAGAATAGCACCAATTAGAAAATGGTCACTCAGCTCCTCTGGAACTCTAGATATTCTGGATGCAATTCCTGTCTTTTAGTGATATGTTTGATTAAATGTATATCCATCCGGAGATTTCCATTTTTGTTTGCATATATATTCTTCCTCATAAACATAGGAGATTTTAATGCAAAATCTCCTAATAGGATTAGGAGATTTTAAATTGCAGAACAGGATTATATATATCCTTTTTTTTTTTTTTTTTTTTTTTTTTTTTTTTGAGAATTAGTTCCAATTTTTCAAAAAATTCATCTTTTATTTCCTCTTCTGTGGTTTCGGTGGGCATGTGTATATGCATATACTACTTCTCTATGTAAAAGTTATTTTAATCCATTTTGCTTGCACTCTTAACTTGCTTATTCTTTTATTAAATGCTTTAAATTCAATCAGAAATGACCATAATTTTTTTCCTAATGATGAAACCCATTCCAAATTCATGTTTATTAGAGTTGTTTCCACTATAAAGTAGCAAAAGGTTGTCTTTTTTCTAATTATCCATTTTATATTTATTCTTATTTTCCAATTTTTGCATTAAAATCTCCTAATAGGATTAATTCATGTGTAATTACTGGAATTTGTAATTTAATTCATGTGTAAGTTCTTGAAATGCTCCAACTCCGTACAAGCTTCTCATGTTCCATGATACTATTTGGAAACCATTATTTCAAGGCTTGGGTCAATATTCATTTAATTCCATCCAGTGAAGATTACTTGGCATTTGCTTCACGTGTTACTTTCCACTTGGAACGTCCTGCATATCAATGCTACCAGTGCAGCTTACAGGATTATAGAGATGCGCAAGCCCCCCCCCCCCCACCACCACCATGACCACGACAAGGTGGAGACATTGTCGGGGATGGTGTTGTCTATGTATTTAAAATTCTCTGTATACTTTTGTATCCTGAACAAGATATTACTACTTCTCTATGTTGGAACATGGTACTGTTGTAAATGACTGGTCTGAACAGAAATCCAGCAAGTATTTAACATTATTATTAGCATTGCACTTTTTTCTCCAAATTTTCCCCGAATATTATTATATGTAATTCGTTTCCTGCTCTGCTGTTTAGATCTCCAACAAGAACCAACGTTTCCTTTTTTTTAATTTGTTTCAGCTGCCCTCTCTAATGGTTGAAAAGTTCCTCCACTTCCATATTAGAGGCCTTCTTGTGAGACCATAGGCACAAATATATCTTGTCCATTTTCTCATTTCAAAATCTGATCATATTACTCAACTTGAAATTGCCTTCCATTTGAGAAAATTATTTTCATGTTTGGCATTGAATATTCTGTTTCCTTTTCTTCAAATCTAACATCCTTTACTACTGATTTATTGTTTAGAGGTGTATCTTACCTGTTTTAATCTTCTTTGTTTCAGTTAAAACTTGTATTTGTGAATTTCACTGTACCATTCAGGAAATTCTAGTTCATATATGATGATATGATGTTTTCCTCTTTACTGAAGACAAGTTTTTTCCTTACTCAGACATTGAATGTTGAGTGAAACTTTGGTTAAAAACTGATGCTCCAAGTGAACACTAAAGCTTCACATGATAGCATGAATAACATAAATCTAGTCCATGTCAATATGATATTACGCTCAACATAAGAATCCTTTAGACCTGTCTCATCCATAAAGTTTTAAATGTGAATGCCTATATAAATATGTTCTGTAAGTATAGCTGATTGTTCAGTCCATCACTGTGTGAAGAGATTCTGCCTTTTTCCATTTCTGTAGTGCTGGTTATTTGGAGGATTATGAACAGTTTAAGTCCACTGGTGGATGATTCATAAAATGATTGAAGGTTGATGCATAAGCTTGATTGGTCTTGAAGTGTCTTGAGGAGAAAATTGTAATTTTATTTTCACGGGAGTCAGGCCTTGGCCTCCCTTATTTGAGTGGCTTGCAGAGTAGTTGTCCAGGTAGTTTTGTCCCAGAGTAAACATGCATTTGCCTTTTGGATGTGATGAAGAAAGTCTTAAGGGGAGGGTGTCAGTACTTTGAATGTGTGCCAGAGCAAACTTGCAGCCATCTGGTTAATGATTAGGACTCTTCCTCTAAGTGAAGATGTTGTACATATGCTAATCCATTTTTCTATCACATGTTTGAAGCAGTTCTGTAGTCATGTCAATATCAGCATATTATATATTTGAGTGTTGCCAAGGTGTATACCTAAGTATTTTTGTCTTTCATTCAACAAGGTTATGTTAAGATATTTAAATATCTTAACATGATTTTATTTATGAAAGATATTATTTAGTTTAGGTAATTAAAAGTGAAATAATAAATGTTTAAAACTATTATGTTAATAAACGTATATTTGTCAAAATGATATTTTACTGTAATATAAGCAGTGCTTGTAGTCTCGCTATTAGTAGTAAGACCTCAGGCCTAACCACATTTCATGACTATGTCATCATCATGAAATTCATGTACCCTCGAGAGGTGTACAGGATATTACAATAGTACTACATGAAGAACTTGCATCATTACTAACTTCCTATCAACAATTTTCCTACAAATGAATCTAATCTGTCGACTCCAACATTATCAGATCTTATATTTCTGTCTTCTAAGACACTTTTTTTACTGTATCAATCCACCTATATCTTGGTCTTTCTCTGGGTCTTTTTCCTGCCAACATGGCAGAGAGCACTTCTTTTGCAAATCTTTCCTCTCCCATTCTATTTAAGTGATCATGCAGCTGACATATTTCTGGATTCTAACAATGTCAAGATCTTTCCTGATATCCTCGTTTTTAGTATGATATTACCATTGATGTCATCTGTGGTCTCTAGTCTTTGGTCAAGTATTTTATTTCTAACCCAGCTCTCAAATCCATCAGTTAAAACTGGTTTGAACACTATCTTGTATACAGCAAATTTAGCGTTTTGACTATTTCTCTCTTCCATATAAATTTATTCAGTTGACTTCCTACCATACCGACTTTGTTGATTCAGTTGTCTATTTCCATATTTAATTTACCATTTCACTAAAAAAGCATGCCTAAGTAGCTGAAATGTTTTACTTGCTCTATAGTTTATCCATTCACGATGCAGTTACATTTTCAATGTTTCTGCCTATTTTTATTGTCTTTGTCTTGTTATTGCTGATTTTCATCCCGAATTTAGTACAGGTATCCCTCGATTAACGCGGTTAATTAATCTCTTGATGTTACCGCATATATCAAAATCGCGTTAATCAAATCTAATAATCAATGGTAAAAATTACAATTCATCCATGATTGATTACTGTATTAATAATTCGTTTTATATGGTACTCTTTTAGGAAAGATAAAAAATGAATGCAAAGTAAATGTTTAATAAATACTTGTACCTACATTATTTATTGCAATTTTTTTATCAAAAGAAGTTATCAAGAGTCATTTGAACAGTTTTAGTTTTTTTCTTATCAGCATAAATTCTACAATAACAATAAAACATAAAGAAAAAACACTGCAAATATAATACATGATTGTACAAATTAAGTGTATATTGAATCCAACATTATTTCATAGTCGAATATAGAAACTACAAGAGTTTCGTGTCGAATATATAGAAACTAAAAGTTTCGGCAGATGCAAGCATAAGCAATCTTAAGGGCAACCCGTAGTAAAGGTGAAGTAAGCTCCAGATCACTTTCCTTAGTATTTTCCATAAATGTAAAGCACATCTCCTAGAGGACATGTATGATAAATAAGCCTTTGGCTCTCTATTTCAGTAATACATGATGGTTTATTTTATTTTCATTTACAATCTAGAAATTATTGAACAAAGAATAAAAAACAACAACAACTAAACCATACTATACTGACATCAGTGGTTGCAGTATCTCTCAGATACAATTTACTGTCAAATATCACAGACCTTTACATTACATGTGTTAAACCAAACTGACAGCAAAAAACAGTGTGGAATATCATTCGTAACATATGAATGCACAGCTACTCATGACCTCTAAGCTATACACTGAATTGTGTAAGAATATTTATATTAAACATTTTGCATGTATCTGTCAGATCAGCTGCGAGCTCCGGAGGGTTAAAGGCACGTTAATCAAAATTCTTGTTGCATATATCAAGGGATTGCCACAATTAATTTCGCAACGTTAATCAAATCCCGCATTAAGCAAGGGATACCTGTACATCAGTTATTCAATTTTGTCAGGAAATCTTGAAGACTTGTACTGGATTTATTTAAAAGTATAAAATCATCTGCATAAAGTAGAGCTGAGATTAACATCTGCAATTTTGATATCATACCACTTTCCTTCATAATGTGATCCATATAGATAATGAATAACAGAGGGGATAACGTATATCCTTGTCTGACACCAGATTTAACATTAACCATCTTCCTGTACTTCCTTCAGTTCTAACTGCTGACTTACAACTCAAATCAAGACTAAGTATTGCTTGATATAATACCCCATTGACACCATATAACTGTAGCATTTTGAATAGCTTTTCTCTTGGCACCTTGTCATATGCCTCAACTGTTTGTCGTAAAGTGAAAATCTGATCCTGACAGCATCTATTTGGACTGAATCCAGCTTGTTCTTCACCATGCTTCCCTTCCACAATTTTTCTCAACTGTTTCTCAAGTATAATTGCATAACTCTTACTAGGAACACTCAGTAGGGAAATGACTTTGTAATTCTCACATTCAGTTTTATTTCCCTTTTTATACATGGATATTATAAGAGCACTACTGCAATCATCTGGAATTTGGCCCTCTGTCCAAGCCTTCTGAACTATGCAGTGTAGCCATTGCAAGACTTTTATACCTCCATACTTCAGCATTTCTGGTTGAATATCATCTACTCCTGCTGCCTCTCTGAATTTCAGGCTTTTGATGACTTTTTCTTCAAGTATGGATGTGCATTACTAATTGCATGACAGTTGAATGTTTTTTAACATTGTGCTGTCACTGATTGTTTCATTTAGCAGTTTTCAAAGTAATTCCTCCATACATCAAGGGTATCTTTTTCTTCAGTTTTAATGTCAGCTTTATCATCTCTAATTCTGTTTACAACACTCTTTCCTCCATTTCTAAGCTTCTTCAACAACCTCCAGAATATCTTGCAGCCATCTTGATAATTATTTTCTATGTTCATGTCAAAAACTTCCCATGACTTTTGTTTAGCTAGTTTTAAGCAGTGGTTAGCTTTCTTACATTTGTCTTTGTATTCTCTAAGAGCACAAGCTGACTTATTCGCCAGGAACTTTTTATATGCTTTCTTTTTTTCTTTCACTGCCTCTTTAACTTCCTTTGACCACCATGGAGTCCTGATTTTTCTATCCTTGCAGGCAACCTCACCACATGCCTCTCTGGCTGATTCAATCAATGTTTTCTTCAGGGCTTGCCACTGAATCTCCAAGGTTTGGTTCCAGCTTTCAAACTCTTAATTTTTTCTTGAATAACGTTTGTGTATTTTAGTCTACAGTTCACATCTGAGAGCTGCTCAACTTTTATTTGCTTTTAAACTTTCTTACATGTTCTTCTTTTCAGTATGGAATTCAATTTTATCCTGCTCAAGACTAAATGGTGATCACTTCCAATTTCAAATCCTCTGTACACTCTAGTGGCCTGCACTATTGAGAAAACATCACTATCGACACTGACATAGTCAATGAGACTTTTCTTATTCCTTGCATCTTCTCTTCATGTTTGTGCACATTTTATGTTGGAACATGGTGTTAGTAATAACCAGTCCATGTCCTGAGCAGAAATCCAACAGGTATTTGCCATTATTATTAGCTTTGCTCTTTTCTCCAAATTTTCCCAAAATATTTCTGTATGTCTGTATGTCATTTCTTATTCTATTTAGATCTCCAACAAGGACCAACTTTTCCTTTTTCATTGTGTCTGTTGCTTTCTCTAAAGCCTCAAAAAATTCCTCCACTTTTACCTTATTAGAACCCTGTGGATACATAGGCACAAATAAGTCTCATTGTCCAGTTCCCCATTCTGATTGCCCACATCACTCTACTTGAGATTGCCTGCCATTCAAGAAGATTAGCCCTGTATTTAGTGTTGAATACTATGGCTACTTCTTCTCCTTGATTGTCATTGCCTGAATATAACATTTTGTATTTATTGCTCCAAAAAGATCTCACAGTTTTTGTCTTTTTTTTTTCCAGTCACATGTATTATGTCGATCTGATACTTATCTAATTCCTCAGCTAGCTCCATTTTATTGCCATTCAGGCTTCTTATGTTGTGATCTTTAACTCTGGTGATGTTAAGTTTGGGTGTGTAGCTGACTTTTTGCTGTTCACCCTGGTTCCCTGGTGAAAACAAAGGAGACCTTGTTTTACTGGGCGAGACCCCTGCCGGCATGAAATTCTGTCATGTTATACCATCATTTTACTTGTGGTTTAAGCCAATAAGAGGAAATATACAGTATGGTCAGCTAAATGCAAAATTGCCAGCCCATTCTCCTCCGTTCAGTATCCAGGTAGATTACTAACTGGGTGCACCACTAGAAGGTGAGGATTGGACATTAGGTCTTAAACCCTCATTGCTTCTCTGCATTCCTTTAAAGGCTTTGTAGAGGTCTCCTCTCAGTTATACAGCTTTGACAATTAAGCACCCCTCATGTGACCATGTTATTGGTGAAAATGGCTAATCATTTAACAGGACGAAGAATTGGCAAGATGTGCATACCTTCCTATGTCATTGGAATTAAAGTACCTGTAGATGCTTTTTTTATACTGAGTGCAATGAAATAATCACCCCTATTATCAAGTAGGTAAAAAAAACTTCGTTACACTGCAAATAAACGTATCTAGTTTGTCTTCACCTGGAAACTTCACTTTGCTGTATTTGACAGCTGGCTCTTTGGGTGTCATTGTCATCACAAATGAGGAAATATACTGCATATGCTTTACTGGGATATGAAACAGACAGTTGATGGGGGTTGGAGAGAGAGTGAGAGAATATGTATTTGTCGAGAGTGAGAGATGTAAAAAAAAAAAAATGGAACAAATAGAAGAATAAAAGGGAGAGTTAGAAATGAATCCTTTTAAGAAATAAACATATAAGGAATGAATAGTTGTATTTTGTGGAATCCTTATTTGTTCAAGTTTCTGTTGAGAAGTTTATGTATTTTCACTGTTGTAATTTTGGGGTTTTTTTGATTGAAGGTTAGATGGAAAGCTATTTTCTGTTTGTGGAATTGGCAGTTGTAAAAATGCAGGAACATTGTGATATAGTTATTTTGTGTTTCAGTGCTGGATACCTGAATTTTATGAAGCAAACTGTTAATGTTTTTGGCATCTGTTTTAAATAAAAATTGAATAATCTTGAAGTAAGGCATATATTGAAGATATAGGTATTAGTTGTCATTTTGTTGTGTGAAAATTGCTGCTGTTTCCCTTAGCAAACTTAGGGATTGATAAGAAACCTGTTTTGATTTTCCAAGCAAGATTTGCTAGGTTCTCTGTTATGTTTGTTTTAGTCTGACTATGTCAACTTCTGCCTTTGCAGATATGTTGTATTTAATGCCAGAAGATCCAGTATTTTAAGGTCATGAAGTGTGTGTGTGTGTGTGAATAAAAGAGTCACTATTGTTTTAATATACAATTTTATTTTATACCTAGTCTAGCCATAAATACTGTTACAATTTGAACAGTGCATAAACCTTTAATCTATTAGTAAATCATCTACAGCTTTCAGCACATACAAACCACATCAATGTTCAAAATATTCTCCGTTTGCTTTCACTCGTGCCCAAAGTCTGTGTGGCCACACGTCGATGGTACCACGCCCAACATCCAATGGAAATGCTGCCACTGCTGACTCCAAATCCATCTTGAGGCTGGCAATATCGAGATGACATTTCTTGCAGGCTACTCTCTCAAGCTCTGACCACAATTTGAAATCCAATGGATTCAGATCAGGACTTCCAGATAGCTAATCAGATGGTGATATGTGGTAGGGCAGATTCGCGTTGTGTGCAGGAACTGAGTCCTGTTGTAAGGTCCACTGCTTACTGTAAAATAAGGTGTTGTTCAGGGGCAGGTTCCAGCATGGTGTCTTGATACACTTTAATGTAGGTTTTGATCCCTTTCTTGCAGAAATGCAAGTTGAATGGATACCCTATGATACATCATTACCCCCACCAAACTATCACTGACACAGGTGATGACCTCACTGAATCCTGGATGTTATGGCACATGCTGTCAACCATCCGAGGCATATATCCAATCATTTTAGCGTTAAGCGATTCTTCAGTGGTGAAAATCTTCTCATTTGTGAAGTGGATATATCTGTGTGTTGTTTACATACTGCAGAAGAAGTGTCTTTGATTTTATCACCCTCTGCTGCATAAGTTGTGGCGTTAGGAAGTGTCCAGTAGAACAACAGTAGTCTCTCACCCTCAGGCCATCAGTTAGTACATGTGATGACATCATTCTCTGTGAAACATTTATCTTATGACATCACTTTCTGCGTTCCTGTAGGATTATGGTGGAGATGTGGTCTTCACAGTCCTCACAAGCTGTTGCGTCCTGATGCAGCATGATGAACTTGTTCTTTGGCAGTCAGATATATCTTCTGTATTGTTTAAAGTTAATAGTCCGATACACAAACATCCTACTGAGCCTGAGTGTTTTTAGTGCATTGAAAATAACAGGTAGCTGCATTCCAACCTTGTGAAGTGCTATTGCATGGTTCTCATAATCTCCCCACTGCATATTAACCCATACAGCTAGACAACTCTCTCTCTCTTGATAAACACACAAATGTTGACTGTGCACAGTGCCACTAACAATCAAGCTTGCACAATTCTGTGGGCATCGCAGGCATGCGTGGAAGTTGTAACAGTATTTATGACAAGAGTGTGCATGTGTGTGCGTGCGTGCACGCGCACCCACCCACACACACACACACTTTGTTAATAAAATATATAAAAAAGAAAACTTAGTTTTCAAGTAACCTGTAAACCTAGGAGAAAATATTAGATGGCTTCACTGATAAGACAAATGTTGCTAGTCATTAGGATTATGAATATACACACACACACATAGACTCTCACAAAACAATTACAGTACATTTAATTGGAGACTGTTCTAGACTTCTATGTGCCTGCCCACAAGCCAGTGGTTTTTGCAGAGTTTAATTTGGTCACTGAAGTTTGTGCATATAATCTGTGCTTCATCAGTTACTTTCATTTTTTCATCATTATATATTATAATAGTGACATCATCATCAGCATATTCTGGTAGGCTAATTTTCAAATGTAGTTCTGTTATGCTGGTCCGTTTGGAGGTCATGATGCTGTGTACATTTAACTGGAGAGTTATTTTTTTAAAGAAAGTTATTTTTTAAAAAATAACTGGAGAGTTATTTTTTAAAGATAGTTATCCAGACTGTATATAGTTATCCAGAGTAAGAGAGTGGATGTCCTTGCTTGATCCCTTGAAAGTATAGTAACATGCAGGTGAGCCGATTGTTTATTTTTAAACCGAACAGTACATCCCTATATATAAGTTTGACTGTTTCAACAATGATAGGACCATATTCAAATACCCTTAGGACTTTGTAATATGCTTGTGCTCTTCTGTCAACGGCTTTTTCCTAATCAAAGATGAAGAGTTTAGATTTTCATTTTGACTGTTTGCAATGTAGATGAGATCTGTTATTAGGTGTAGGTTATCATGTATTGATCATCCTGGAACATTAAGTTTGGTATTGGCCAATAACTTCAGCCAGTGTTTGCTGTAGTCAATTTGCAATAACTTTAAAAATGATTTTGTAGTCTATATTGATTAGTGAGATTGGTTGCCAGTTTCGAATGTCGGTGTAGTCTCCCTTCTTTGGTATTATTCATGTTACTGAGATTGTGACGGATTGTGGAAGCCCATTGAAGTGAGTCTCTTTGTAGTGTTTTAAGGAGAAATGATCTGAGTTAATTCCAGAAGACTTGGAAAAATTCTGTTGAGTCCAAGTCCAGAAGATTTATTCTTTGCCAAGGATTTACATGCAGCTTTGAGTTCATGTAGAGTGATTAGTTTTTCTTAGTAGTTCTAATCTTTTGCAGAAATTATTTTTGTTCCTTTCAGTATTTTGTGGATGGCTTGAAGAGATGCTCTTGTAAAGCTGTATATATTCTTGTATATATGTTTGTTCAGCCACCTGAACAAACAACATTGAGCACATACAATTTATCATTGAAATTGAAAATCAAACCTCACTTCCTTTTTTGGTTACGCTGGTTACATGCCTTCCCTCGAGCGGTCTAGCCTTCACCGTCTACCACAAGTCTACACATACCAGCCAATATATAAATGCTAACTCTTATCACTACCCTTCACAAAGCTCGGAGTCATTAACACCCTCAAAAACAGAGCTATAACGATTTTCTCTAACGAACAAGTCTTAAAAAAGAATTACAAATTATTAGCAATACCTTTATAAATAATGTGTATAGCAAAAATATCATCAATAAAGTTCTTCGTAAAACTTCATCAAAAAATGCATGTAATATAATAAAACCATAGCTATTCCCATACATTAAAGGGTTATCAGATAAAATTAATAGAATTTAGAATTCTGCACCATTACAATCTTAATGCTACTTTTAAACCACCTATAAAATCAAATTAATTCCTCTAAGAATCCCACCCTGGGGTATACTATATCCATTACCTGTAACTTACCTTATATTGGTGAAACTGGATGCACAATTCCTCTGTGTGTAAAAAAAAAAAAAATACAATTTTGGTAAAGCAGGTCTTTTGGATCATGCTCTTCTTAACATCCAACACCAAATTGATTGGAAAAGTACCTATTCCTTGTCATGCAAAAACCTGGTATGAATGAATGCAAATTTAAGGAAGCCTGTGAAATTTTAATCAACCATTCTAATCTGAACAATAACGGTGCCATAAAAATCCCAAGAATTTGGATGACATACATTCAGGTCATATAAGTTCTTTCAAGTTCTCCACCAAACTCTTAAGGGCCAATAAGGGCAATAATTTCAGCCCTTATTGGCCACAATCTAGATTTGTATTTATCTGTAATCTTATTGACCACAATCTGTAATTAGTAATTATAGGAGAGCACATTGCTCTCTAGCTTATATCTCTTAATGATTTGTAACCAAACAGATAACAGAACCCTAGCTTTGATATAGTTTTGTTTTTTCCACTAGAGGTTAGGTCACTAGTAGTGTTAATGGCTGACCAAATTAATGTGGCTGTAGTATACTATGTAGATTGTAATATAACTTATTTCTTTGTGTATATATGTGTATCATACCAAAGTCACCCAGATGATGACTTGGGTATGAGGGTCAGAATGTCAGGTGATTATTTTGGTTTAAATTAAACTGAAGTTTTACTATAAGACAGCAATTGTTTCCATAATTTTTAAAAATGTATACAGTTTTGGAGTTCTTGTGTAGGCTCCTTCAATTTTTATATAAAAGTCTCCATTTTGAACAATCGCAATATTTTATAATCACGGTCCTCTGTAACAAGTATTACAGTGGCATTCCCCATATCTGCTGGAGGAATGCCTATGTTAGTATTTTAATGTGTGTGTGTGTGTGAGCGTGCATACACATCTACAGTCAGCTCTGACTATATCAAACTCATAGGTGCTATGAGTTTGCAATTGTGAAAGTTGAACTTCTGAGAGTTGAGTTTGCTATAGCAGATGGTTTGCCATAGTGAATTTCTTTTAGTATTGCATTGTACTTTGGAACTGGTTGGGATGTTTAGTAACTTTTCGTAATAATCAAGTTTGTTATAGTAGTGCTTGCTATAAGACAAATTTGAGAATCAACTGTATAGAATTGAGAGGGTTTTTTTTTACATTTCTGAAATAACCATATACTGAATTTTTTTTGGGGGTGCTTAAGGGTCAAAGCTGTATAACTCAGAGGAGCCTTCCACATAGCCTTTAAAGGAATGCAGAGAACCGACCAGGGCTTCTGACCTAATGTCCAATCCTCACCATCTCGTGTTGCACCCTTAGGTATCTACTTGTACACTGAACGAACTAGGATGGGCTGGAAATTTGGGATTTGGCTGACCAAATTGTATTCTTATTGGCTTAAACCAAAACATAAATGATGGTATAATTATTATTATTCGTGACACATCAAAGGAGTCCGAAGACTCATCGCAGGAGGACACCTATTGTACAACTCTCCGTCTCCACCGATCCTCTACTACGAATCATCTACATCAGCACTATCTACTTCAGAACCACAACAGCTCGTATTTTTTGTCTGTAAATTGCGTGTGTTCTGAAGGGCCGATTTGTCTGTATGCAGGATGAAAAATCCGAATTTCCGGGAGAAAAATTCCTGCTACCTCTGTATGAGATCGGCTAACTCACTTTCGATTGAAAAAGTCCATAAGATTCCTACTGTCATGACAAGAATCAAACTTAGGCCTTTTCCAGTCAAATGATGCAATGTACCATCGTTCTCCCTATTGCGCTACGGATGCGCTTAAAATATTATTATTACATGACACCTCGAGTGAGTCAAAAGACTCATCGAGGGAGGGTACCTACTCTACAACTCTGTCTTTACCACTCAATCCACCAACTAGACCAATGCCATCTACCGTGAACTACCACCATTAGTATTTCCACATATAATCACAAACATCCATCTCCATGGTGGGATTCGAACCTGCAACCTTTTAGCTGGAGAGCAGATATGCTAACCACACAGCCAACCAGGCCAGCAATTTTCAAATTTCATGCTAGCTGGGGCATCGCCCAGTTAAACAAGGCCCCCGTTGTTTTTACCAGGGAACCAGGACAAACAGCGAAAAGTCAGCTACTGGAACAAATCTTAAAACACACCCCAACTCAACATCACCAGAGTTAAAGACCGGTACTATCAACATAAGAAGCCCGAATGGCAAAGAAATAGAGCTAGCTGAGGAATTAGATAAGTACCAGATCGACATAATAGGGGTGACTGAAACAAAAAAGACAAAAACTGGTGAGATCTTTCTGAGCAATAAATACAAATGTTATATTCAGGCAATGACAATCAAGGAAAAGAAGGAGTAGCCATAGTATTCAACACTAAAAATGAGGCTAATCTTCTTGAATGGCAGTCAGTCTCAAGTAGAGTAATGTGGGCAAATATGAAAATGGGGAACTGGGCAATGAGACTTATTTGTGCCTATGGTCCCACAGAAGGTTCTACTAGGGTAGAAGTGGAGGAATTTTTTAAGGCTTTAGAGAAAGCAACTGACACAATGAAGAAGGTAAAGTTGATCCATGTTGGAGATCTACATAGCAGAGTAAGAAATGATTTGTCAGACATACAAAAATATTTTGGTAAAATTTGGAGAAAAGAGCAAAGTTAATAATAATGGCAAATACCTGTTGGTTTTCTGCTCAGGACATGGACTGGTTATTACTGACACCATGTTCCAACATAAAAATGTGCACAATTTCACATGGAGAGAAGAGGCAAGGAATAAGAAAAGTCTCATTGACTACATTATTATGGATAGTGATGTTTTCTCCCTGGTGCAGGTCACCAGAGTGTACACAGGATTTGATCACCAGTCTTGAGCAGGATAAAATTGAATTTCATTTTGAAACGAAGAACATGTAAGAATATTTTAAAGTGAATAAAAGTTGAGCAGCTCTCAGATGTGAACTGTAGACTAAAATACACAAAGATTATTGAAGAAAAAATGAAAGAGTTTGAGAACAGGAACAAAATCCTGGAGATTCAGTGTCAAGCCTTGAAGAAAACTCAGATTGATTCAGTGTGAGAGGCATGTGGTGAGGTTGTCTGCAAGGATAGAAAAATCAGAACTCCATAGTGGACACAAGAAGTTAAAGAGGCAGTGAAAGAAAAGAAGAAAGCATATCAAAAGTTCCTGACAAATAAGTCAGCTTGTGCTCTTCGAGAATACAGAGACAAATGTAAGGAAGCTAAACACTGTGTAAAACTAGCTAAACAAAAGTCATGGGAAGACTTTGGCAAGAACATAAAAAATAAATATCAAGAAGGTGGCAAGATATTCTGGAAGTTGTTGAAGAAGCTCAGAAATGGAGGAAAGAGTGTTGTAAAAGGAGTTAGAGATGTTAAAGGTGACATGAAAACGGAAGAAAAAGATATCCTTGAAGTATGGAGTAATTACTTTGAAAAACTGCTAAATGAAACAAGCAGTGATGACAGCACAGTGATAAAAAAAAAAAAAAACACTGACCAGGCATGCAGTCAGGAATACATATCCATACTTGAAGTAGAAAAAGCCATCAAAGGCTTGAAATGTGGAAAGGCAGCAGGAGTAGATGATATTCGGCCAGAAATACTGAAGTATGGTAGTATAAAAGTCTTACAGTCGCTGCACTGCATAGTTCAGAATGCCTGGAAAGAGGGACGAATTCCCAATGATTGGAGTAGAGCTCTCATAGTACCCATATATAAAAAGGGAAATAAAACTGAATGTGAAAATTACAGATGTATTTCCCTACTGAGTGTTCCAAGTAAAATTTATGCAAGTATACTTGAGAAACAGTTGAAAAGAATTGTGGAAGAAAATCTTGATGAAGAACCAGCTGGATTCAGGCCAAATAGAGGCTGTCAGGATCAGATCTTCACTTTATGACAAATTGTTGAGAAATCATAGGAATATAACAAAGATCTGTATTTAAGTTTTGTCGATCTGGAAAGGCATATGACAAAGGCAAGGTGCCAAGAGAGAAGCTATTCCAAACACTACAGTTATATGGTGTTAATGGGGCATTATATCAAGCAATACTTAGTCTTTATTTGAGTTGTAAGTCAGCAGTTAGAATTGAAGGAAGTACAGGAAGATGGTTTAATGTTAAATCTGGTGTGAGACAAGGATGTACATTATCCCCTCTGTTATTCATTATCTATCACATTATGAAGGAAAGTGGTATTAAACCTGATATCAAAATTGGAGATGTTAATCTCAGCTCTTTTCTTTATGCAGATGATGTTATACTTCTAAATAAATCTGCTACAAGTCTGCAAGATTCCCTGACTAAATTGAGTAGCTGTTATACTAGATATGGTATGAAGGTCAGCAATAACAAGACAAAGACAATGAAAATAGGCAGAAGCATTGAAAATGTGAACTGCATTATGAATGGAGAACCTGTGGAACAAGTAAAACATTTCGACTACTTAGGCATGATTTTTAGTGAAGATGGTAAATTAAATATAGAAATAGACAATAGAATCAGCAAAGCTGGTATGGTAGGAAGTCAATTGAATAAATTCATATGGAATAAGAGAGAAATTAGTCAGAACACTAAATTAGTATACAAGACAGTGTTCAAACCATTTTAACTTATGGATCTGAGAGCTGGATCAGAAGTAAAACACTTGAACAAAGACTAAAGACTGCAGATATGAGAGTCCTGAGAAAGATTAGGGGGCATGGACTCTGGTATCAATGGCAATATCATATTAAAAACGAGGATATTAGGAAAGAACTTGACATTGTCAGCATCCAGGAAAGCGTTAGCAAAGCTAATCTCAGGTGGTATGGTAACGTAAACAGAATGGGTGAGGAAAGATTAGCAAAAACAAGTGTTCTCTGCCAGGTTGACAGGAAACTGACCCAGAGGAAGACCAAGATATAGGTGAATTGATAAGGTAAAAAGTGCCTTACACGATAGAAATATAAGATCTGATAATGTTGGAGTCTTGACAAGTAACAGACTGATTTGGAGAAAAATTGTAGATAAGAAGTTAGTAACGATGTAAATTTTTCATGTAGTACTATCATATCCTGTACACCTCTTGATGGTACATGGCAGGAATTTGATGATGGTGATGATTAGCTTTTTCCCGCAAAGTTTGTGCAGGTAATTGTGTTAGCTTGTGGAAATGCTAGTTCTACACTATGGAAATATTAACTTTAAGTTATGATTTTACTGAATTTGTGTTTAAATTCATTAAGTTTGTTATAGTAATAGAAATGTGCTGGCTAATCTATGCTTATTCTCTTCAAATTCTGGAAACTCTGGATATAATAACATTCTTGATAATGTTGGGCACTGTTATATCAAATGTTCCATTGTATAAAGAGTTCCTTTAATAAGGGAATTTAAATAAAATACAAAATTGGCATTGGTGCTAAAAGTTATATTGAAAATTAAAGAAAAAATTTACATAAAGAACATAAACTTATTATAATATATATCATTAATGTACAGTTGCACTTGATAAAACAATGGATTACAGTTCTGGTGATGTTCTGTCAAAAACCATTATTGTGACTCTAAATAAACTAAATTATGATGTACACGTGGTCTCAAAACCACTGTTAGTTCATGTTCTACTTGTCGTGTTTTGCTACCACACAGTGAATGTCGCCCTTCAAAATTCACAGCTATAGATATTACCATTAGGTAGAGTGTTGCTGTTTTGAGGATTTACTGTATTCTCTCTGTAGTAAAATTTGGTAAAATAATCTGAATCAAATTGTTTATCGAACAGTGTAAATATTTCATATTTATTTCTTTGATAGTGGGTGGAAAAGGATTAAAATATATTGTTGCAGTTAACTATGTATTTAAGCTAAAGTGATCAGAGGAAATAGTTTCAATTTACAACTGAAGGGCAATGATGCTGTGTCAAGAATTTTTTGGGGGGATTGAATCTGTATACAGTTAATTTACTACAGTGCTGCTTGCTATAGTCAAGAATCAACTGTATACAAAATCTGTTATGAATGGAGAGAAAATTTTTAAGAATGAAGTTGCATATTTTAAAAAAAAAATTAATGATGAAAGCATAATTAATATTACCATATTAACCTTTACTTAAATTCTGTTTTGTTATATCTCATTTTTAATTAGCTTCTTAACTTTCAATATTTTTAAAATTATTTTAAAATAATGCCAATATTTGAATTTTTTTATAAATACATTACAGAATACACCTGACGCAAAATATTTTAGTTATCCTGGATGCTTAATGTTGCTTGCACAGTTTGCTTTACGGGCATATGTTGCTTCAGTGAGTATACCTCATATTTATTGAAGTTTGGAGATTATACACGTTTTCACCATCTTATTATTACTTATTAAATAGTGGTCCCTCAAAATTTTATATTATGTCCATCTCTTATATCTTTTTATAAAATTTATTGATGACACTTAATAAAATATTTATATAGTTTGATATAAAAATATCTTAGGAATAAATCTTTGTGACTTCTTCATATGTACTCCCAAAGTACAGGATACTATGATAGCACTACTGAATTTAACTTGCTTTATTACACCTTTCTGTTGACAATTTTCTCACTAATCTGTAATTTGTCAAACTGGCCTCCAGTATTGTCAGGTATTATATTTCAGTCTTCTAAGTGCCATTTAACTAAATCACCTCCCTCCCCCCACACACACCTTAGATCTTGGTCTTCCTCTGGGTCTTCTTTCTGCAATCCTGACACCAAAACATCTTTCTTTTACCATAACATTTACCATCTTGGATTAGCTGTATTAACATTCTTAAATGCTAATAATATCAATATCTCACATCTTAACTAGAGCAATATCAAATGGGCAAATATCAAAGTGGGGAACTGGACAATGAGGCTTATTTGTGCCTATGGCTCCACAGAAAGTTGAAAGTAAGAAAAGAGTGGAGGTTTGAGGCATTAGAGAAGGCAGCTGATGCAGTGATAAAGGAAAAGTTGTTCTTTGTTGGAGATTTAAACAGCAGAGTACAAAATGATTGTCAGACATGTAGAAATGTTCTGGGAAAATCTGGAAAAAAAGAGCAAAGCTAATACCAATGGTAAGTATCTAGTAGATAACTAGACAAGGATTAGTTATTACTAACACTATGCTCCAACATAAAGATATGCACAAATTCACATGGAGAGAAGATGCCAGAAAGAAGTCTCATTGACTCGCTGGTTCAGGACATAAAAATATGCAGCGGATTTGAAATTGGAAGTGATGACTATTTAGTTTTGAGCAGGAGAAATTGAAATGAAGGTTGTGTAAGAGTTTTAAAAAGAATCGGTGGTGAGCAGCTTTCAGGTATGAACTGTAAACTCAAAATACATTCGGGAAAAAATTAAAGCGTTTGAAAACAAGAACCAAACCTTGGAGATTCAGTGACAAACCATGAAGAAAAAATTTGATTCATTCAACCGGAGAAGTATGTGGTCAGGTTGTCCACAAACATAGAAAAATCAAAATGCCATGGTAGATGAAGTTAAAGAGGCAGTTAAAGAAAAAAAATAAGTTACTGACAAGTAAGTCAGCTTGTGCTCTGAGAGAATACAGAGAATCAACCCCTCTCCTAAAGACAAACTTTCTCCTTTGTTGCTACCTGATTTATCAAGTTCCATCCTTTAATTAAACAGCTAATTAAGTGTGATTGCTCTGAACATAAAGTTATGTTCAACTGGTTTAACTTCTGGAATAATGCCAAGTTTCGCATAAAGTATTTTCAAAATGAAAGAAAGTGCTGATGACCTATAACACATCACTGAATCTTAATTGCATCAATGGTGTACCATTACAAAAATTTCGGAAATTGGAATTTGCAATTATATAAATACCATTTTTCTTTTTTCAAGTTTCCAGTGTTGTTATAGCTTTAAACCTAATACAGGTTTAAAGGAGAGAAGCATTGTTGCAGCATGTAGGTTGGATATATGGATGATAGGAAAATATTAGAATCCAGAGCTTAGTGACTAAGGCTGTTGTGAAATGTTCAATCCAAAGAGGACAGACTGAGAAAATGTACTTTGTTATAGTATGGTAAGAGAAAAGTCATTATATGAATGGGACATAAGTTGGTGAGAGCCTGTCAGATAAACAGAGGAGAAATATTGAAGCTGCTGTTACTTATTGAAACTAAGGGTTATGAATAAGGAAGCAAAACTTGTTTTTATGGTAAATGACTAAAGTGAATAGTGAGTACATCAATGCTGAATGTATTCAAATTATGATGGATATTGTGGCCTTTCAATGTGTACCTTGTGGATTGTATTCTCTCGTGTAACATGGCCAATAACGCTTTTCAATAAATCTGTTCTACTCTTCTAGAGTGGAAATGTTCTTTGAAAAGTAGAAATTGCGGAATGATATTATTGTTCCTGCAACTTTTTAGAAATGTAAGTTGATTCAGAATGGCTTTATTGCATGTTAGTTGTTCTGGTTTACACACCTTTTTTTTTTTTATTTCCCTATCAAATGTGTTCATGATGAGTATATATATATATATATATATATTGTGATTGTTAATTTTTACTTGGTAAAAAATATAAATTAGTTTAAATGACTGATACTGAGAGATAAAGAGGTCACATAGTTTATTTAAAAAGATACTACATATCTAGTAGTAGTATCTTTTTAAATAAACCATGTCACCTCTTTATCTCCCGATATCAGTCATTTAAACTAATAGATAGATAGTTAAACCAGCTAGTTTCACCACATATGCTAGTGGCTTCTTCTGGGTTAGGAAGAAACAAAAAAAAATACAATAAATACATGAACCATTACATAACTAAAAACCGAACATGGGTCAGTCATTGTTCAGTAGATATGCATAATAGTTGACAGAAAAGTTAGTTTGATGTATGGAAAGAGCTAATAAGTCATCATCCTGACATGTACCCTCAAGGGGTGTACAGGATATGATAGTACTACATGAAAAATTTACATAATTACTAACTTCCTATCTACAATTTTCCTCCAAATCAGTCTGTTACTTGTCGAGACTCCAATATTATCATTATCAGATCTTATATTTGTATCGTCTAAGGCACCTTGTACCATATCAATCCACCTATATCTTGGCCTGCCAACCTGGCAGAGAACACTTGTTTTGCTAATCTTTCCTCACCCATTCTGTTTAAGTGACCATACCGCCTGAGATTAGCTCTGCTAACGCATTCCTGGATGCCGAAAATATCAAGTTCTTTCCTAATATCCTCGTTTTTAATATGATATTGCCATTGATGCCATCTGTTCACGCCTCTCTAATCTTTCTCAGGACTCTCATATCTGCAGTCTCTAGTCTTTGGTCAAATGTTTTACTTCTGACCCAGCTCTCAGATCCATAAGTTAAAACTAGTTTGAACACTGTCTTGTATACAGCTAATTTAGTGTTCCGACTAATTTCTCTCTTATTCCATATGAATTTATTTAATTGACTTCCTACCATACCAGCTTTGTTAATTCTGTTTGCTATTTCCATATTTAATTTACCATCTTCAGTAAAAATCGTGCCTAAGTAGCTGAAATGTTTTACTTGTTCCACAGTTTCCCCGTTCACAACACAGTTGACATTTTCAACAATTCTACCTATTTTCATTGTCTTTGTCTTTTTAATGCTGACCTTCATACCATATCTATTACAACAGTTATTCAATTTAGTAAGGGAATCTTGTAAACTTGTAGTGGATTTATTTTGAAGTATAACATCGTCAGCCTTTTACAAATCGACAAAACTTAAATATAGATCTTTGTTATATTCCCATGCTTTCTCAACTATTTGTCGTAAAGTGAAGATCTGATCCTGACAGCCTATATTTGGTCTGATTCCAGATTGTTCTTCACCAAGCTTTTCTTCCACAATTCTTCTCAACCATTTCTCAAGTATACTTGCATGGATCTTGCCAGGAACACTCAGTAGGGAAATACCTCTGTAATTCTCACATTCAGTTTTATTTCCCTTTTTTATATATGGGTACTATGAGAGCTCTACTCCAATCATTGGGAATTCATCCCTCTGTCCAGGCTTTCTGAACTATACACTGCAGCCACTGTAAGACTTTTATACCACCATGCTTCAGCATTTCTGGTCGAATATCATCTACTCCTGCTGTCTTTCCACATTTCAAGCCTTTGATGGCTTCTTCTACTTCAAGTATGGATATGTATTCCTGACTGTATGCCTGTTGAGTGTTTTTTACCACTGCGCTATCACTGCTTGTTTCATTTAGCAATTTTTCGAAATAATTACTCCATACTTCAAGGATATCTTTTTCTCCTGTTTTCATGTCACCTTTATCATCTCTAACTCCTTTTACAGCACTCTTTCCTCCATTTCTAAGCTGCTTCAACAACCTGCAGAATATCTTGCCACCTTCTTGATATTTATTTTCTATGTTCTTGCTAAAATCCTCCCATGACTTTTGTTTAGCTAGTTTTACACAGTGTTTAACTTCCTTACATTTGTCTCTGTATTCTCTAAGAGCACAAGCTGACTTATTTGCCAGGAACTTTTGATATGCTTTCTTCTTTTCCTTTAATGCATCTTTAACTTCCTGTGTCCACCATGGAGTTCTCATTTTTCTATCATTGCAGGCAACCTCATCACATGCCTCTCTGGCTGAATCAATCAGGGTTTTCTTCAAGGTTCGCCAATGAATCTCCAAGGTTTGATTCCTGTTCTCAAACTCTTTCATTTTTTCTTCAATAATCTTTGTGTATTTTAGTCTACAGTTCACATCTGAGAGCTGCTCAACTTTTATTCGCTTCAAAACTTTCTTACATGTTATTCTTTTCAATATGAAATTCAATTTTATCCTGCTCAAGACTAAACGGTGATCACTTCCAATTTCAAATCCTCTGTTCACTCTGGTGTCCTGCACCAGGGAGAAAACATCACTATCCATAATAACATAGTCAATGAGACTTTTCTTATTCCTTGCCTCTTCTCTCCATGTGAATTTGCACATTTTTATGTTGGAACTTGGTGTTAGTAATAACCAGTCCATGTCCTGAGCAGAAATCCAACATGTATTTGCCATTATTATTGGCTTTGCTCTTTTCTCCAAATTTTGCCAAAATATTTTTGTATGTCTGACAATTATTTCCTACTCTGCTATTTAGATCCCCAACAAGGACCAACATTTTTAATGCTTTTTCTAAAGCATCAAAAAATTCCTCCACTTCTACCTTAGTAGAACCTTCTGTGGGACCATAGGCACAAATAAGTCTCATTGTCCAATTCCCCATTCTGATATTTGCCCACATCACTCTACTTGAGACTGCCTGCCATTCAAGAAGAGTAGCCTCGTATTTTGTGTTGAATACAATGGCTACTCCTTCTTTTCCTTGATTGTTATTTCCTGAATATAACATTTTCTATTTATTGTTCAGAAAGATCTCACCAGTTTTGGTCTTTTTTGTTTCAGTCACTCCTATTATGTCGATCTGATACTTATCTAATCCCTCAGCTAGCTCCATTTCTTTGACATTCAGGCTCGGTGGCCTTGTTTAACCAGGTGACGCCCCAGCTGGCATGAAATTTTGTCATGTTGTACCATCATTTTCTATATTGTTTTAAGCCAATAAGAATACAATTTGGTCTGCTAAATTCCAAATTGCCAGCTCAACCTCGTTCGTTCAGTATCCAGGTAGATACCGAACAGGGTGCACCATGAGAAGGTGAGGATTGGACATTAGGTCAGAAGCCCTGGTCGGTTCTCCACATTCCTTTAAAGGCTATGTGGAGGTCTCCTCTCAGTTATATAGCTTTGACCCTTATGCATCCCGAACTAATAAGTAACTTCTAAATATCACATAAAATCATTCTTTGGTTTCTGAGTAATGTGGCTTGTGAGTGGATAACCATCATAACCTCTTTGATGTTTCAGTGCCTGCAACATCATAGCCTCTTTGATGTTGCAGGCACTGAAGTTGTCTTCTCTGTAAGGCATGGAGCTCTTGTCCCATTTAGTATTGTTTGAGTGTGGGAGAAGTGGAAAGCTAGGCATGAGCTGTCTTCTCTGTTGTTATTAATGTCTCCAATATGCACTTCTTGTCTAATTTCCAAATTTCTAGATGTTTGTCCTTTGTAAGCAAGGCCACAAGAACATGGAATATTGTAAACTTCAGGATGTTTGTTGAATCGGTTGTGGTCCTTAGGTGAACATAACAGAACTCGTATAATCACACGTCGAATGTCAAGGATCTGTAGTAGAGAAGGAATAGAGAATAGTATTCTTTGTACCATTTTCTTAATTTAATTTTATTTGAATTTAATTTTAGGCAGAAGGAGTTAATAGATGAAAGAAAATCATGTAACTCAGCCATTCTGTGTTTCCAGATTATAAATATGTTATTTACGTATCTCCACTAAAGTAACAGTTCTGGATTTGTAAATAGCAGGAAATCTTTTTCAGAGTTTTTCATGAATAAGCCAGCACATGGAGGAGGAGGTAGAGGGCTTCCCATTGCAAGGCCAAATTGTTGTTTGTAAATTTTCCCGTTCCATCAGAAGTAATTTGAGTTGAAACAATGTCTAAATAGTTGGGAGATGTCAGGATGGAACAGATCATCTACAAGTGCCATAACTTAGTCTACAGGAAAGCTTGTGAACAAAGATACAATATCGAGACTAGCTAGAATGTCTGTTGGTAAGATAGAAATTTCTCTTAGTTTTTGTGCAGTGTTGAGTTTTTGATGAGGGCATCCGTGTGTCTGATTTGCTTCTTTAGAAGATTAGCCAGATGTTTTGATAACAAATAAGTAGGCAAGCCAATACCATCTATGATAGGCCAAAAAGGAATATTAGTTCTCGTCTACCTTGGGCATTCCATATAATTGTGGAGTTACAGGATGCATAGATTCTTCTTTTTAAGATCTGTAAGCCACATAGTCATGTTGTGTAAAAGATTATTTGTTTCTTTTTGGTTTGTACAAGTAGGGCCATAATCTAATATAGTGTAAGTAGAGATATCAAGAGAGTAAATATGAAATTTCAGACATATAATTGGTTGTATTCATGATAACAGTTGAATTGCTTTTATTAGCCTTAAGTACTATAATATCTTTGTTCTTCTTTAAATTTGAAAGAGCTCTTCCCCTCCCCCTCTAAGGAATTGAAGTTCTTTTTAGTATGATGAGAAGAAGAGAGGATTGCAGTCTTCAATCTAATGTTATTTGCAACAAGTTGAAGTAGAAAGTAAAGGGCCTTTTCTACATTGCAAATGATATCTATTTTCGGAATGGACTCTGGTGTGACAGCAAAATTGAACCCTTTCTTTAAAATGCTAGCTTCTACCAATGTCAAGTTATGATTAGAAATGTTAAATAGTTCTTTTTCATCAGGTATGGCAACTCTCAGGACAAAATGTATATGAGAAAATTTTCATCCCGAGAGTTACCCTACCCGATGAAAAAGTAATAATTACATTATTTCATGAAATATTATTATGCACATTCTTGAAAAATTATTTATTATTCATATATTTAACAACAAAACATTTCCAGTGTGAAAGTTTATGCTGATTTTGACATTTGAAAACTTATAAACTGTACTATTTATGCAGTTTTCGACATAGTATAAGTTTGTTTTATTTTTGTGTTATTAGTCTAAAAGCAAAAAAATTCGATCGCTTCCTCTTTTACTGATGGCACCCCATTATGAACCAGGTTTATTTATTGTTATTGGTATACCTCCAATTTCTGAAGATTCACCTAAAAAGTAAGTAATATGAGAATTTTATAATTTCACATGCATTTCGTTTGGCTGAAATTATATTTAAATCAAGAAATGGCAAAATGGTGATTGCAGATTTTAGACATGTTTTAATCTGTTTTGAAAATTGTTTCTTCTTCTTTCAGGTCTCTCACTGTTTTCCTTTTATATCAGTAATCTTCCATCAACTACAAATCCTGTTATTTTTCAAGTGATAATACTTTGTCTTTAACAAGCTTTATTTTGCAGTTTCTTATCCCCCCCCCCCAGTAATTTTTAAAATGCCTAATGTCAGAACCTATTTCCATTGAGATTCTAATAATTGTATAATCAGTTTGAATGTTAACAAAACCCAGTACTTAAAAATTCCTTCATTTGTAGAAATCTTAAATACCATCCTGTTTGAAACATCTCTGTCTGTTATGGCATTCTAAGAAGTTCATTAAAACTGAGGTGGTGGTGGTGGGAGGACACATGTAGTTTCCCTCAGATCAAATAATGATTTTTAAACACCCTTCTTAGTTACCACCTTAGTATCAAATTACAAAATATTATTTCATTAGCACGGAAATTTATGCTATTTATTTATCAAAAAGAATACCATCAGTGTAGCAGTAAACAGACTTCAAATTAGAGCTTTATTCAACGTCTCAATTTATTAAATGAGCAGTAATTTTAAATACTTAAATTAAACAATTAAACACTTCATACAAATAAAGAAATGATCATAAGTAATAATAAATTGATGAGTTTCATAATCTCATTCTTGTGTAGTGATTCATTTTCACAATCATATTCCATCTATTTCATTAAAATGGTCCTGTTGCATTTTTAAATACCAAATTTAATTTCATTTCATCTAGCAAAAGAGATTATCATTTTGAAATGGTTAATTGAATTATACTGAGGGAAGGGATGTTCCTTGACTGGTGTCAAAACTAGAACTGAAAATCACTGCTAATGACCAAATACACATTACATTAGCATGACCTTATATACCATATATACATTATCTAGTATATAAGGACATGTTAGTGTATAAGGCGAAATATTGTTTGAGTTTCATTTTTGATTGTTGATATTTCTGTTAATTTGATGAGAATTTTCATGATTTATGTGAAAAATGTACTATTCAAAGGAGAGCCTATTAAATGCTGATACTTTTGTTAAAGAAATAGAGTTAAGTCAAAAATCAAAGCAGAATATATGGAATTTTGACATGCTTGCTTATGTATCACAGATGTGAGAGTCCTGAGAAATATTAGGGGCATGAACAGATGACATCAATGGCAATATCATATTAAAAATGAAGATATTAGAAAAGAACTTGACATTGTTAGCATCCAGGAATGTATTAGTGGAGTATCTCAGGTGGTATGGTCACTTAAACAGAATGGGAGAGGAAAGATTAGCAAAACAAGTGTTCTCTACCAGGTTGGCAAGAAAAAGACCCAGAGGAAGACCAAGATATAGGAGGATTGATACAATAAAAATCACCTTAGAAGATAGAAATATAAGATCTGATAATGTTGGAGTCTTGACAAATAACAGACTGATTTAGAGGAAAATTGTTGATAGGAAGTTAGTAATGATGTAATTTCTTCATTTAGCACTATCATAATATCCTGTACACCCTTTGAGGCTACATGTCAGGAATTTGATGATGAGACTTATGTATCATAGATGTGTAATTAGTTTTTATATGCCTATTTTTGGGTGCTACAAATGATTAAATTGAAACCAAAATTGACCTATATGGACATATTTTTCTGTACAGACTAAATGCTATTAAATTCCATATATCAGTGTGTAATTTTTACATTATTGTGCTGCTGAAATGGGCTAATTGACATGAAATTTGAGATGGCTTCATAAAATCCATTCAACCGGAGTACAGAAAAAATAGCTGCTTTTGAATTTTGTGAAATGTGTCTTATCGATTCCTAAGTTGCAATTTCTTTCCATTCCAGATACATTTGCATACACTCCTGAAACATCATCTAAAAGTACAGCAACTCTGTCATCAATTTTTCCTCAAATTCCTTCAGTGATAACATGATGCTAGGGTCCTGTTTAGTGGAAAGATTGGGTTTGAATCCCATCTAAATCTAGAACCATCATAAGCTCATTTCAACTGAAAGTAAGTTAGCTAGTCTCAATACGGGATTTAACCTCCAGGAAATCAAGTTATTCATTCTGCAAAACAGGAAAACCACCCAGAAGAGTATGCACAACTAACAGACATAATTATGTTAGCCTTATGGCCTTGTTGGTTCAGCTGTAATTCCATATAACAATCATAAGAGCTAAAGTCTTGATGTCCTCTCTCCATTTGTTTGTTCTTAATGTAATAAATAAAGTATAAAAGTACCGGCCTGGTTGGCCGAGTGGTTAGCGTATCCGCTCTCCAGCCAAAACGCTGCGGGTTCAAATCCTGCCGTGGGCATGGATGTTTGTGATTGAATGTGAAAATACTAGTGGTGATGGTCAGCGGTAGATGGCATTGGTATAGATGATGAAGGTAGTTGTGTTTGGTGGAGACAGGTTGTAGAGTAGGTGCCCTCCCTCAATGAGTCTTTGAACTCCCTGTAGGTGTAATAATAATAATGCATTTTATGTTGCCATTTTCATTCTCTTTTGTGCTACTATCTTCTAAACCATCATCATCATCAAATTCCTGCCATGTACCCTCAAGGGATGTACAGGATATGATAGTACTACATGAAAAAAAATTACATCATTACTAACGTCCTATCTACAATTTTCCTCCAAATCAGTCTGTTACTTGTCAAGACTCCAACATTATCAGACCTTATATTTCTATCGTCTAAGGCACTTTGTACCATATCAATCCACCTATATTTTGGTCTTCCTCTGGGTCGTTTTGCTGCCAACCTGGCAGAGAACACTTGTTTTGCTAATCTTTCTTCGCCCATTCTGTTTAAGTGACCATACCACCTGAGATTAGCTCTGCTAACGCATTCCTGGATGCTGACAATGTCAAGTTCTTTCCTAATATCCTCGTTTTTAATATGATATTGCCATTGATGCCATCAGTTCATGCCTATAATCTTTCTCAGGACTCATATATGTGGTCTCTAGTCTTTGGTCAAGTGTTTTACTTCTGACTCAGCTCTCAGATCCTTAAGTTAAAATGGTTTGAACACTGTCTTGTATACAGCTAATTTAGTGTTCTGACTAATTTCTCTCTTATTCCATATAAATTTATTCAATTGACTTCCCACCATACCAGCTTTGCTGATTCTGTTGTCTATTTTTATATTTAATTTACCATCTTCACTAAAAATCGTGCCTAATTAGCTGAAATGTTTTACTTGTTCCACAGGTTTATCTTTCACAACACAGTTGACATTTTCAGTGATTCTGCCTATTTTCATTGTCTATATCTTTTTAATGCTGACCTTCATACCATATCTATTACAACAGTTATTCAATTTAGTCAGAGAATCTTGCAGACTTGTAGCGGATTTATTTAGAAGTATAACATCATCTGCATAAAGCAAAGAGCTGACATTAACATCTCCAATTTTGATATCATGTTTAATACCACTTTCCTTCATAATGTGATCCATATAGATAATGAATAACAGAGGGGATAATGTACATCCTTGTCTCACACACCATCTTCCTGTACTTCCTTCAATTTTAACTGCTGACTTACAACTCAAATACAGACTAAGTATTGCTTGATATAATGCCCCATTGACACTATATAACTGTAGCGTATTGAATAGCTTCTCTCTTGGCACCTTGTCATATGCCTTTTCCAAATCGACAAAACTTAAATATAGATCTTTGTTATATTCCCATGCTTTCTCAACTATTTGTCGTAAAGTGAAGATCTGATCCTGACAGCCTATATTTGGTCTGATTCCAGATTGTTCTTCACCAAGCTTTTCTTCCACAATTCTTCTCAACCATTTCTCAAGTATACTTGCATGGATCTTGCCAGGAACACTCAGTAGGGAAATACCTCTGTAATTCTCACATTCAGTTTTATTTCCCTTTTTTATATATGGGTACTATGAGAGCTCTACTCCAATCATTGGGAATTCGTCCCTCTGTCCAGGCTTTCTGAACTATACACTGCAGCCACTGTAAGACTTTTATACCACCATGCTTCAGCATTTCTGGTCGAATATCATCTACTCCTGCTGTCTTTCCACATTTCAAGCCTTTGATGGCTTCTTCTACTTCAAGTATGGATATGTATTCCTGACTGTATGCCTGTTGAGTGTTTTTTACCACTGCGCTATCACTGCTTGTTTCATTTAGCAATTTTTCGAAATAATTACTCCATACTTCAAGGATATCTTTTTCTCCTGTTTTCATGTCACCTTCATCATCTGTAACTCCTTTTACAGCACTCTTTCCTATATTCTTAAGATTCTTCAACAACCTCCAGAATATTTTGCCACCTTCTTGATATTTATTTTCTATATTCTTGCCAAAGTACTTCCATGACTTTTGTTTAGCTAGTTTTACACAGTGTTTAGCTTTCTTACATTTGTCTCTGTATTCTCTAAGAGCACAAGCTGACTTATTTGCCAGGAACTTTTGATATGCTATCTTCTTTTCCTTCACTGCCTCTTTAACTTCCTATGTCCACCATGGAGTTCTAATTTTTCTATCCCTGCAGACAACTTCACCACATGCCTCTCTAGCTGAATCAATCAGGGCTTTCTTCAAGGCTTGCCTCTGAATCGCTAAGGTTTGATTCCTGTTCTCAAACTCTTTCATTTTTTATTCAATAATCTTTGTGTATTTTAGTCTACAGTTCAAATCTGAGAGCTGCTCAACTTTTATTAGCTTTAAACTTTGTTACATGTTTAAACTATACATATTTGGTCGTTTTATAATAGAAATACAATTTTATTAATACAGACCAGTTTACAATAAAACATTTATTAAAAACCTATGTTGACTATTCTTGATATAGGATTCTGTTGATCTTATTTTATTATTTAATAAGTTTGCAAGATGCTTTGCCAAAAGGTAGGTGGGTGATGATCTTCCATCAACTATTGGACGGAGAGGTATATCCTGTTTATGTATTTTAGGTGCCCCATATAGTCTTGGAGTGATAGAATGTGAGGATTTTAATGTTCTCTTCACTTCTTCTGGCCAATTGTTACAATTTCTGATTAGTTGGTTTGTTTCATTATGATTTTTTATTGTGGGGTCTCTGTCTAGGATTTTATAAGTTGAGGTGTCTGATAGTAATACGTTTAACTTACCATAATAATCTTTAGAGTTGAGGATAACTGTAGAATTTCCTTTATCAACTTTTGTAATAATGATATCTTTATTTTTCTTCAAGTTGAGAATTGCCTTTCTATCATAAGGAGACATGTTGAGAACAGGTTGTTTGGCTTTGGCTAGGATTATTGTACTTTTGAATCTAATAGTGTCGGCCACGTTTTTTGGTAGTAGATATAGGCCTTTTTCAATTCCACACATAAAATCCATTTTAGGAATGTGTTTGGGCGTAATCGCAAAATTTAAATCTTTTTTGAGAATATCATTCATTTTTTGTGAGGCTATGATTTGACAAATTGAAAATCACTTTGTCATCCGGGAGGTTGTTTTGTGTCCAATATTTTTTCTTGTAAAGTTCATTGAATTTCCTAATTTGTTTGTCCTTATAAAGTTTGAAAGTTTTTTCGTAACTGCATTGTATCATTTGATCTAATTGATTCCATATGGTGTATTCTAAGTTGTTGGAAATTTCATCAAAGAACTTGCGGCAATTAATATCACTTTTATTAAGTTCGTATCTCATGTGTTGAATCCTTTCTCTAACAAGCGCCAATGAGGTGCGTAGATAAATTTTTTTAGCTGATATAGAGTTGATATGACCTCTGACTACGAGGAACTTTAAGTGGTTCAAAAGTTTGGCCTTTCTGCATTTTTCTCTTTCCATGCACCGAACTTTGTGTTTCATCAAACTATTTAAACTATAAATATTTGGTCGTTTTATAATAGAAATACAATTTTATTAATACAGACCAGTTTACAATAAACATTTATTAAAAACCTACCAGATTCGCCAGCAAACTGTCTAGCTTTTTCAAGGCGTTACGGAGATATGAAAGCTAGTACATGCAAATTAAAAGGAACATAGAAAACGTTGTAAACCAACTGGTAGCTATGATTACACATTTCGCGTGACAGAGATGACTTATTGTTCTTATTCATTATCACGCATGCGTATTTGTTGTAGACGTGTAATGTGATTACTGACTAGCTGTAATTCAGATTGATTGAGAGAGAGGATCAAGTTTTTCCACGAACTGTTTAGAATTACACCCTGATTTCTGTTGAGGTTTCCGCCAGTTATTGACACTATTGTGGCTTCCTTAAATACACGATGCCTGTAGTCGTCATCGAGATATGGCATGGAGCTGTTTTGCCAATCTGTCATGTGGTTAGACGTGCAGAAATGATGTGCTAAGCCAGAAGAGATGCTTCTGTTGTGGTTTACATCACCAACATCACCATCTCTGGAAGTAGAAAACAACAACCGACTGCATTTTTTAGATATCTTGATAAAAAAACAACCTAACAGTGTCAAATTATCCATTTACACAAAGCCCACAGATACTGGAAGATATCTTCATTATACTTCAAACCATCACAAGACACACAAACTGAGTATTATCCACATGTTGAAACATAGAGCCAAAAAGTTTATATCAGAAGAGGAGGATACACAGAATGAACTCTCACTAATAGCCAACACATTATCACAAAATGGATATCCTCAAAACATCATCAAAAAATATCTATACAATGACAACCCCAGACAAGAAGAATTCCACTGTCAGCACATTTCTACTGTAGTGATACCTTTCATCAAGTCAATTTCTTATCAAATAGCAAGAATACTCAGAGCCCACAACATCAGAGTGGTTTTCAAACCAACCACCAACATCAGGCAAGTTTTAGGATCTCCCAAAAGATAAAGTTCCGTTCTACAAATATCCAGGAGTATATTACATTCCCTATTCCTGTGGTCTTGCCTACATCGGACAAACTTCACGAAGTTTAGAAATTAGACAAAAAGAACATGTTGGTGATGTAAATCACAACAGAAGCATCTCTTCTGGCTTAGCACATCATTTCTGCACGTCTAACCACACGACAGATTGGCAAAACAGCTCCATGCCATATCACGATGACGACTACAGGCATCGTGTATTTAAGGAAGCCACAATAGTGTCAATAACTGGCAGAAACCTCAACAGAAATCAGGGTGTAATTCTAAACAGTTCGTGGAAAAACTTGATCCTCTCTCTCAATCAATCTGAACTACAGCTAGCCAGTAATCACATTACGCGTCTACAACAAACACGCATGTGTGATAATGAATAAGAACAATAAGTCATCTCTGTCATGCGAAACATGTAACCATAGCTATTAGTTGGTTTACAACGTTTTTATGTTCCTTTTAATTTGCATGTACTAGCTTTCATATCTCCGTAACGCCTTGAAAAAGCCAGACAGTTTGCTGGCGAAACTGGTCTGTATTAATAAAATTGTATTTCTTACATGTTATTCTTTTCAATATGAAATTCAATTTTATCCTGCTCAAGACTAAATAGTGATCACTTCCAATTTCAAATCCTCTGTACACTCTGGTTTCCTGCACCAGGGAGAAAACATCACTATCAACAATAACATAGTCAATGAGACTTTTCTTATTCCTTGCCTCTTCTCTCCATGTGAATTTGTGCACATTTTTATGTTGAAACATGGTGTTAATAATAACCAGTCCATGTCCTGAGCAGAAATCCAACAGATATTTGCCATTATTATTAGCTTTGCTCTTTTCTCCAAACTTTCCCAAAATATTTCTGTATGTCTCACAATTATTTCCTACTCTGCTATTTAGATCCCCAACAAGGACCAACTTTTCCTTTTTCATTGTCTCAGTTGCTTTTTCTAAAGCCTCAAAAAATTCCTCCACTTCTACCTTAGTAGAACCTTCTGTGGGACCACCACCATCATCATCATCAAATTCCTGCCATGTACCCTCAACGGGTGTACAAGATATGATAGTACTACATGTACTATCATATCCTGTACATCATGTACATATGAAAAAAATTACATCATTACTAACTTCCTATCTACAATTTTCCTCCAAATCAGTCTGTTACTTGTCAAGACTCCAACTTTATCAGATCTTATATTTCTATCTTCTAAGGTGCTTTTTATTGTATCAATTCTCCTATATCTTGGTCTTCCTCTGGGTCTTTTTCTTGCCAACCTGGTAGAGAACACTTGTTTTGCTAATCTTTCCTCTCCCATTCTGTTTAAGTGACCATACCACCTGAGATTAGCTCTACTAACGCATTCCTGGATGCTGACAGTGTCAAGTTCTTTCCTAATATCCTCGTTTTTAATATGATATTGCCATTGATGCCATCTGTTCACGTCCATAATCTTTCTCAGGACTCTCATATCTGCAGTCTCTAGTCTTTGGTCAAGTGTTTTACTTCTGACCCAGCTCTCAGATCCATAAGTTAAAACTGGTTTGAACACTGTCTTGTATACAGCTAATTTAGTGTTCCAACTAATTTCTCTCTTATTCCAAATGAATTTATTCAATTGATTTCCCACCATACCAGCTTTGCTGATTCTGTTGTCTATTTCTATATTTAATTTACCATCTTCGGTAAAAATCGTGCCTAAATAGCTGAAATGTTTCACTTGTTCCACAGGTTCTCCATTCACAACACAGTTAACATTTTCAATGATTCTGCCTATTTTCATTGTCTTTGTCTTTTTATTGCTGACTTTCATACCATATCTATTACAACAGCTATTCAATTTAGTCAGAGAATCTTGCAGGCTTGTAGCAGATTTATTTAGAAGTATAACATCATCTGCATAAAGCAAAGAGCTGACATTAACATCTCCAATTTTGATATCATGTTTAATACCATACCACTTTCCTTCATAATGTGATCCATATAGATAATGAATAACAGAGGGGATAATGTACATCCTTGTCTCACACCAGATTTAACATTAAACCATCTCCCTGTACTTCCTTCAATTCTAACTGCTGACTTACAACTCAAATAAAGACCAAGTATCGCTTGATATAATGCCCCATTGACACCATATAACTGCAGCGTATTGAATAGCTTCTCTCTTGGCACCTTGTCATATGCCTTTTTCAAATCGACAAAACTTAAATACAGATCTTTGTTATATTCCCATGCTTTCTTGACTATTTGTCGTAAAGTGAAGACCTGATCCTGACAGCCTCTATTTGGCCGAATCCAGCTTGTTCTTCACCAAGCTTTTCTTCCACAGTTCTTCTCAACTGTTTCTCAAGTATACTTGCATAGATCTTGCCAGGAACACTCAGTAGGGAAATACCTCTGTAATTCTCACATTCAGTTTTATTTCCCTTTTTATATATGGGTACTATGAGAGCTCTACTCCAATCATCGGGAATTCGTCCCTCTGTCCATGCTTTCTGAACTATGCAGTGCAGCCACTGTAAGACTCTTATACCGCCATACTTCAGTATTTCTGGTCGAACATCATCTATTCCTGCTGCCTTTCCACATTTCAAGCCTTTGATGGCTTTTTCTACTTCAAGTATGGATATGTATTCCTGACTGCATGCCTAGTCAGTGTTTTTTACCACTGTGCTGTCATCACTGCTTGTTTCATTTAGCAGTTTTTCAAAGTAATTACTCCATACTTCAAGGATATCTTTTTCTCCAGTTTTCATGTCCCCTTTATCATCTCTAACTCCTTTTACAGCACTCTTTCCTCCATTTCTAAGCTTCTTCAACAACCTCCATAATATTTTGCCACCTTCTTGATATTTATTTTCTATATTCTTGCAAAAGTCCTCCCATGACTTTTGTTTAGATAGTTTTACACAGTGTTTAGCATTCTTGCATTTGTTTCTATATTCTCTAAGAGCACAAGCTGACTTATTTGACAGGAATTTTTGATACGCTTTCTTCTTTTCCTTCACTGCCTCTTTAACTTCCTGTGTCCACCAATGAGTTCTGATTTTTTTATCCTTGCAGAAAGGGGTGGTTAAGGGTCAAAGCTGTATAACTGAGAGGAGACCTCCACATAGCCTTTAAAGGAATGCGGAGAACCGACCAGGGCTTCTGACCTAATGTCCATTCCTCACCTTCTTGTGGTGCACCCTGTTGGGTGTCTACTTGGATACTGAACGAACGAGGATGGGCTGGCAATTTGGGATTTAGCCGACCAAATTGTATTCTTATTGGTTAAACCAAAATAAAAAATGATGGTACAACATGACAAATTTCTGTGGGACCATAGGCACAAATAAGTCTCATTGTCCAGTTCCCCATTCTCATATTTGTCCACATTACTCTACTTGAGACTGACTGCCATTCAAGAAGATTAGCCTCGTATTTTGTGTTGAATACTATGGCTACTCCTTCTTTTCCTTGATTGTCATTGCCTGAATATAACATTTTGTATTTATTGCTCAGAAAGATCTCACCAGTGTTTGTTTATTTTGTTTCAGTCACCCCTATTATGTCGATCTGGTATTTACCTAATTCTTCAGCTAGCTCCATTTCTTTGCCATTAAGGCTTCTTATGTTGATAGTACTGATCTTTAACTCTGGTGATGTTGAGTTGGGGTGTGTTTTCAGATTTGTTCCAGTAGCTGACTTTTTTGCTGTTCGTCCTGGTTCCCTGGCGAAAACAATGAGGCCCTTGTTTAACCGGGCAAAGCCCCAGCCGGCATGAAATTTTCTCATGTTGTACCATCATTTTTTTCATTTTTTTATTTTGGTTTAACCAATAAGAATACACTTTGGTTGGCTAAATCCCAAATTGACAACCCATCCTCGTTCGTTCAGTATCCAAGTAGATACCCAACAGGGTGCATCATGAAAAGGTGAGGATTGGAGATTAGGTCAGAAGCCCTGGTCGGTTCTCCACATTCCTTTAAAGGCTATGTGGATGTCTCCTCTCAGTTATACAGCTTTGACTCTTAAGCACCCATTACTTTTCTAAACCCTAGTTTGTAAATTGGACTTTTCATCATTATTATCCTTCAACCAAGAAATTAGCCCATCATTACCATGATGGGCTAATTAGAACTTCATTGTGGGCTTGAGAATTTAGAGGCAGTCTTGGAAAAGAAGAACGTTCCTAGCAAATAAATCAGCAAGTGCCCGAAGGAAATACAGAGAAAGCTGTCTTACATTCAAGCTGTGTGTAAAAGTAGCTAAACAGAATCATGGGAAGTATCATCAAGAATGTTCTGGAGGCTATTGAAAAAAATATTAGAAAGGAAGGAAGGTGTAAAAGGAATCAGAGATGATCAAGGTGATGAAAACTGAAGACAAAGATATTCTAGATGCCTGGAGCAATTACTTGGAACGATTCTTAAATGAAACAAGCAGTGCCAGAACAGTGTGGAAAATATTCAATAGTAATGCAGTCAGCAGCACACACACATATCAATACTTGAGGTAGAAAAAGCCATCACAAGCTTGATGATATTCAACTAGAAATGCTCAAATATTTAGATATATAAAACATTTATAATGTATACATTAGATAATTCAGAAGGTCGAAATCTGGATGATTGGAGTTGTTCTTTTAGTGCCATAAATAAAAATTGGAGATAAAATTAAATGTGGAATTTCTGCTGAAAAATTCCACATTTAATTCTATGCCAAGAGAAAAGCTAGGCAAAATGTGATCTATGGCTCAGTACTGAATCAGAAAAAAAATTATCAGTCTACAAAAAATACAAGAAATTCAAATATGGTATGTGAGCTACAAAGGGGAGTGGGGTGGAAAAGTTCTGATAAACACCTAGAACAAAAATGATATTAAAGCAACTGATAACCACAAGAAAGAACATATTTTAAAACCTTTCAACCCTATGTTACATCAAATTATAATAATTTGTTCTTTTTCTTTTAGGATATATAACAAAACATAAAACATGTTTTCTTTGAATTTCTTCAAAACCTCTGAAGAAATTCAAAGACACAGGTGTGTGCAGACTGTCATCAAGATTTTCGTGCTGCAAGAAAAGTCTACAACTGAGATTCACCAAACTTTGTGTGAGACTTTAGAGGACTGTGTCTCAGCATATCCAACACTTGCCAGATGGGTGGCAAAGTTTAAAACTGGACATCCTGAGATAACAGATGCTCCCCAGATCAGGAAGACCTTCCACAGTGATCACACCTGAAAACATCAATACAGTGCATGCCATGATCCTCAATGATAGACAAATACCAGCCAAAAACATTTTAAAGACTCTGGGGATATCTAGAGAACAAGCAGGGGTCATTATCCACCAACATCTGGACATACAAAAGCTCTCAGTGAAGTGGGTCCCAAAATGTTGAATGCCAAACAAAAGAGAGAACATGTGCTGTCACCTCAAGGGATTTTGGTTCATTTTGAGAAATCAGGTGCAAATTTTTTGGTTCGTATTGTGACTGTTGATGAAACATGGCTTTATCACTATGACTCATGGACCAAACAACAGTCAGTGGAGTGGAGACACAAAGGTTCTCCACAGCCAAAGAAATTTCCAACCTTAAAGTCAGCAGGGAAGGTTCTTGCCATTGTCTTTTTGGATATGGTTGGTGTAATCCTTACCAAGTACCTCAAAAAAGGTGAAACTGTTACAGCAGCAGTTTATTCAATAACTCTGAAGGAAAAATGCTGTGGAAAACTGAGCAGAGGTGTGTTGCTTTTTTCAGGACAGTACACCTGCTCACACATGAAACTCAACAGACAATACACAGTTTAGGCTTTCAATGTTTGCCTCACCCACCCTATTCGCCAGACCTGGACCCATCTGATTATTTCCTATTCTCAGATTTAAAGAAACACTCAAAAGGAACAAAATTTACTATAGATGAAGTCATATTTGCAACTGAGGACCGGTTTGTGCAACAAAGGAAAGACTTTTTCTCAGAGGATTGCAACAGCATTTTAACAAGTGAATAACACTTGGTGGGGAATATGTAGGATAATGTGTAAGTTACATGGTTCTACCTCAATTCCTTCATGCTGATCACCACTTTTCAGTACATCCTCATATTGGTGAAGAAAATCAAGCTATAATAAAATAAATAAATTAACTAATAAAATTAAATGACAGCAATATGTAAGTATTGGGTATTCAATACTACACATTGCTGTAAGTATTGCTTATTACTTATTCAAATATTCAATGTTGGCACCTTTTAGTTCGACAGATGTCAAACCATACTCGAACTCTTGCCAAGTATTTTCCAACATCTGAAGCATTATTAGAGCAACTGCTGCTACAATATGCTGTTTGAAATCATCCAAATCTCGAACTTTTCTCTGGTACACACAGCCTTTAATAAAGTCCCATGCAAAAAAGTCCAATGGGGTCATATCTGGAGATCTAAGCAGCCAGGCAGTTGGGCCTCCTCTTCCAATCCAACGTCTAGGAAATGTCTCATTCGAAAATGTAGTAACATCTTGATAGAAGTATGGTGGAGCACCATCTTGCTGAAATGTGAAACCTAGGGGAATCTTCGAAACAGCAAAGATCTGCTGCATGTCAAGGCAAGTGTGTCTCATCACTGTTGGATCTATGAAAAAAAAAAAAAAAATGGAACTGATGATACCATTTTTGTGCACTCCTAACCAGATATTGACTTTTGGTGTGTCCCTTTTATTTTCAATCACTTGGTGAGGATTCTCAGTACCCCAAAAGGTAGTTTCTGTTAACTTTTCCACAAATGTGAAAGGTTGACTCACCACTGAATAACAACAGATCAAGATAATTGGGATTGTCATCGATACAGCTGATCATCTCAGCAGTGAACATTTGGCTGAAGGTGTTGAAGTTTGTACACACGCAAACGGAGACTTTTGTGAACAATGTCATGAACAGTTGAATGAGGAATCTGCAGTTCATTACTAGCCTGTCTAATTGACTTACGTGGGATCCTAGAGAATGATGCACACACCCGATCCATAGTCTCATCAGTTGCATGCTTTTTTGGGTGTTTCCTAGTTTGTGAAACCAAACTCTCTATCTCTTTTAGAGTCTTATCCCACTGAAGAATGGATTTTGTTGTAAGAGGATCCACATTCCATTTCCAACTAAGTAATGAAGATGGAACATTCAACTGAGAGTAGGCTGAAAGACCTAAAGGCCAAACATGCTTAACCAACTTTAAATTCATCTAACTAAAGCACACACACTGCACCCTCTGCTGTGGCATCTTCATCTCAACTGAGGCAATAGCCATTCTTATCTCGTTTTTGTGCATATGCACTAATGACCTTAAATATATGACAAAACAAATCTTGGAAAAGATTTCTTATTGACTGAACTTTAGTTTGAGAAATTATAATGAGCGGTTCTTGCATTATAAGCTGTTATTTTTAGATACCTCTAGCCCAGACACCCTGTATAATAAGATGTGCATGCAGGCACTATACTAAGTAATGAAGATGGAGCATTCAACTGAGAGTGGAACCTAAATAGTGCCCCTTAATGGGCTAAATTGGGTGTCAGCTGTGGGGCTGAAGTACAGAGGATGACAGCATTCCAAATTTGGGACAGTCTCAAGCAACCAAATTTGTTGAGGTTAGGCTAGTTTCTTAAGGAAGAAGCAGATTTCAAGGAAAAGTTGCATTTACATTTGCTGTGATGGAGTAGAGTGGTGTTCTTCCAACATTATCTATGGTTGGTGTCCAAAGCATGGTCAGCACAGTCCTGAGTGGCTGTAGTGATGAAAATGGATATAGTTTTCTTGTGTTCATCAATTCTGATGTTGGTTGTCCTGCCTCTTTGGCCATAGTAGGATAGTTTACAACTACAAGGGACCTGATAAACACCTGGCAGGTCAGGACTGTGGCTGGTCTTTGGTGAAGCAGATAAGGGATGCTAATTTTTTAAATGGTCTGTGAATGGTTGAAAGTTGGTATTTTTCTAAAGATTTTTGTTAGTTTTTTGGATATGCCTTGGCTATATGGAATAGTGATTGCAGTTTATAACTGTTATATAAAGTTTTAATAATTCTATACTGTTGGGGATGGGGTGGGTGGACTGTTTATGAATGTATCTACCGGAGTGTCTGGATTTTCTGTAATCAGAGAATGACAAGAATCCATTAGGCTGGCAGATAATTAAAGTCTCCAGGAAGGGGAGACTGCTGTCATTTTCTAATGTGAAGTGGATCCTGGGATGTTGATTGTTTCTGTTAAAAAATATGTTGAGAGCATCCAGGTCATGTGGCCAAGTGGAGAACATATCATCAACAAAGCATAGCCAAACAGTGGATCTATACGGGACAGAGTTTGGAGCTTTCTCTTCAAATGTTTCCATGAAGAAATTAACTGGCAGGGGTGGGGGAGAGGAGTCCATGGCTGTCTCCTCTATTTGTTTGTAGAATTTTCCTGGCTGAACAAAATAGCCAGAATTCATAGTGAACTTAAACAAGGCTGAAATATCTGGAGGAAATTCAATTTGAATAAAGTCTAAAGTGTGTAAGTGGGATATTGATGAACAGAGAGGGAAGACATTGAAACTGACCATAATACCAGTGTATTGGAGTGTGAGGTTTTTTATTACAGTGGGCTAATTTTTTTATGTATGATAGGGTGTGGCCAGTATACTGGAAAAGCACTTTTGCTAAATATTTGGCTAATTTGTATGTGGGTGAATCAGTGGAATCAATGGCATTTATAATTGGGCATATGTGAATTTTTAGGTAATCCACAGGTATTGGGGGAGGCAGGGTCTCCCCCAATACCTATGGACTACCTAATTTAATTTAAGGAGTTTCTGAAGTGATCTGATGGCCTACCAATCTAATTTAAGGAGTTTCTGAAGTGATCTGATCTGTGTATTTTATTATTCTTTTTGATGTCCATAATTAGAGAGTTTATTTTTGGAGGTTTTACTTGAATTAGTACATTGGAAACATTTCAGTCTGATAATGTTGGCAATATGGGTAGAGACTGAGAATATCATGTTCAATCTGGATCAAGTTTCTTCTCTAGGAATTTTTATAGGTGTAAGAGCGAAGTTGTGGCAAAGATAGTGCATTAAATGCTTCTGGTTTGAGGGTGAAGGAAAATAAGTTTATTACAGTGTTTATTTGACATTGTCGAAGCCTGACATCAGAAATTTTAACTTGCTGCTGTTTTTTTTTAGACATTTAGCAAATTTGTTGATGTGCCAAAGAGCCTGTGTAGCTCAGTGGAAGTGGTTTTTGCACTCCGCAGTGCTAAACTACCCAAAGATAGACTTTGAGTTCAAGTCTAATAGCCAACTAAAGGAACTTTCATTAAGGTTTTTTTTGACTGGTTCCCGAGTTAGTCGATCTCTGGCACAGGCAAGCGTTTTTTTTTTTTTTTTTTAACTCTTTTAGTGCCCTTGGAATCTGCAGTTTTGTTTGAGGGCACATCAAAAGTCAGCGGAACCTCATCCATGTTTCCTATTTGCGCAAGTTCAAAATGTTCTCGTTTCCTTGCATTAATGACGAATCAATGAAATTCAATCATTTTGTCTTCATATTCAGCTGGCATCTTTTGTGATATTTTTATCCGCATACATAGCTGGTTTCTCTTCATGAATCTTGAACACCATGATGTTGATCCAGTAAAGTTGGCGATCTCTCTGTTAGTGGCTATCGTTTTCACTTGATGAATAATCATTTTTGTAGACACTGAAAGTCCTGCTTTTCTGTTGTCTAAAATTCAAGTATTCAGTTCTGCCTCAAGTTCTGGCCATTTTGCAGTTTCACTTCGTAGGTTATGTTTACTGTGCGTTGCTTTTTTTAAATCCTCTTCCTGATTCTGCCAAGTTCTTATCTTTTTTCTCAGTTGGGGTGGTCCGAAATGCCTCTCTGCAGCCCTGTTTCCATGTTCTTTAGCATACGCAATCACATGTAGCTTGTATGCAATATTGTAACAATGCCGACGTTTTTCAGCCATAATTTGTCAAGAAATTTAGAGAAAACTTAATGGCAGAAATTTATCACCGTTCACAACTGTGACAACAATTGGAAAGTTTAAACGAACAGGACATAGCTGTGATCGTCAATGACAACGCATGCGCATCCACTGAACTCTACGTCAGTGTTTCTCAAAGTGTGGTATGCATACCCCCGGGGGGTACGTGAAAGGTCTTCAGGGGATCTATGGGAATTTTCGGCTATGCATCATTAACGCATAGAATAAAATTCAATGTATCCGTGAAGTTTGAGATCGTAAAACATTCCTATTGTATCACTGAATAAGGTACCGAGACATCTGCAGGCTGTGCAATATGTTTCTCAACAAACAGTGCAATTAGAGGCAACCGGGATAAAAACAGCACTAACTAATGATTCGCATGCCCCCCTCCCACAGGAAATGCTGTATGACTCAAGCAAAACCATATGTTGCTGGTTCAACATATGGTTTTGTTTGAGTGAACATGTTAAAATGAAGAAATATATAGTGAATGTGTTTTAGATATTATATAGGGAATTCGGTTGAAGAGAATTGGCATTTCAATTCAACTGTCAGCTTGTCTTTGTCATTTAGCAGCACGATCTTTTGTTAATACCGCACCAATCATATGAACGTGGATGTCTGAAATTTGAGAAACACTGCTCTACATAACTGGAATGCTCTCACATACTGCAAGGAAGCAATAAAGAAATTGCGTAACTCAGAACAGAGAAAATTTCCAGAAATGAAAATAATAAAAAACTGAGTATCTGCGTATAAGACGCATCCTGTTTTTCAGACCTATTTTCGAAGAAATAGGTCTGAAAAAATTTTGGGAGTGGTGTTGGACAAGGATGAGAAATTCAGGAGCTAGATTGCACAAGCTGTGAAGATGTCGAATCAGATAATGGCAATGATGCAGAGGACCCTGACATGAAGAAATAAAGAGGTTATGATGTCATTGTATAAGTCCTTGTTTAGGCCTCTTATGGATTATTATGCATAGATTTGGTCACTGGGTTTTCATGGTGATGAGGATATGTTGGAAAGGGTCCAGAGAAGATTCACAAAGGTGGTCAGTGGTCTTAAGGATGCAGAGTATACGAGGACAGATTGAGAGAATGTGAATTGCAGAGCATCATGAATAGGAGGAAGGGGGTGATATGATTGAGACATATAAGCTAGTAAGCTAGTCGGGTTGACTTGGAGGAGATTTTTCATATAATGGGGGGGCATTGTATGTCCCCCCCATTATATGAAAAAGAATGAGTGAGGAGTAGGTTCTTTGCATGGAGAGTGGTTGGAATGCATTGCCTGAGTGTGTTGTGAGTGTAGATACATTGAATCAGTTTAACGCATGATTGGATGAGCATTATGTGCAATAGTGTGTACCTCCCACAATGAGTCTGTGACCCCATGGGGGGTCAGATGTAATAATAATTAATTAGATGAAACTGTAATTAATATTTCCAATATTTCAAAAAAGTCAAATTGCTACTATCAGAGAACAACAAATAAATTTATATGTGCATACAGGTACTGCATAGAGTATGACTGAAGCAGAAGCAACAAAGATAAGGCTAAAGTCTTAAAATATTACTACTCCCTAGTGGGCTGAGATGAAGTATTCTTTGCTGTTAGGCCTGAAGCTCTCAGGTTTTGTGCTTCCCAGATTTGAGGAAGTTTTATACAACCAAATTTATTGAGGTTCGATAGTTCTTTAAGGCTGACAGATTCGAGGAAAAGTCTTTTGTCTTCGAATTTGCTCTTGTGGAGTAAAGCAGCCCCCCCCCATAGTATCTTGTGACATGGTTGACAAGCCCTGAGTGGCTGTAGTGGTGGAACCATATGTAGTCTTCATGTTGGGTGTCATACCTGTTGGGCTCTAATAGGACAGCTTATAACTGCATGGAACATGGTAGACATTTGGCAGATCTAAGGTCTGTGGCTGGTCTTTTGGGGGAGCAGATAAGGGATGTCAATTTTTTTATATGGTCTGTAAGTGGTTATAAGGGTGCATATTTTTAGAATTTTTTGTCAGTTTTTCAGATATGTCTCAGATATATGGGAACATAATAGATTTGGTGTAGCCTTTGTTCTGCAGGGGACAAAGTATGGTGTTAGTTGATTCAATTTCTTGCAAATTGAGATAAGTATCAGACATTTAAGTATAATTAAAAAAAAAAAAAACAGCACTTGAAATGGCATTAGATTTCTTGTTTTTTTTTAACAATCTAATTCCCTGCAATGATGATGATGAACTGTCATTACTTTTGAATAATTTTGATCACTTCAAGCCAATTCATGTCTCCAATTAGACTGTCTGATATCCATGTAACAATGGGATTTTTAATCCACAGACTAGGGTTAGAGAACGAAGTTGCTATTCTCAGCAAACCAGGCCAGTAGAATCTGATATTATTGAATTTTTATTAATGTTCTTTAAGTGAAATTAATGGTGGTATTGAGATCAGTTATGACTTCTGATTATTTTGACACAGAATTTATAAACACTAAGAACCATAAAATATATCCAGTATATTTGACTGACATTTGTCATAATATTATAACCTTGTGATATTTCCTTGTGCTGTATAAACAGACTGTGAGTGAGTTCATTCTTTTAGTAATGAAAGAATACTGCATAATCATGTGTGTTTTGGAAACCTGCTGTTTCACCAGGGTATAAAAATATACAAAACATTCAGAAAAAATGTTATCTGACTTAATAGTTTGGAGATATCCAGATGTTTGGTAACTTTCATGATATAAGTGATGTAATATTTATATAATATAACGAAATGCCAAAGTTTTATGTTATAACATGTTACCTAGGAATCATTCAATATTTGTCTTCTTTCAGTTTCTTTGGTAAAGCATTTGAACAGATCAGCAACAGAGTCAAATGCACCGTAATTCGTGATTATTTTGATGAGTCAGGTAAATATCACATTATTATCAAATAAAAATTCAGTTCAGAAACTTAGAAACAGTTCTTTTAGTAGCTTTATGTTGTTTTTTTTTTGCATTGCTCTTTCTGCGATACGGACATGATTTATTTCTTTTTAATAGGATGGGAATCTTAATCTAATTTGATTCTTGTTCTCTCTGAATAGTCACTCTAGTACAAATGTTTCCTGTATATGTCGTCATCAAATTCTTGATATGTATTCTCATCAGGGAGTGTACAGGATGGAGGATGTCTCAATAAATCACAGCATGGTGGCTGCTCTTCTAAGCACGACACCTAGACCAGTACCTAAGTCATCTGCAAATGATTTGGTGCCTGCACATCACACCTGAGTGGTGCAGTGTAGGAAGCAGCAGCCGCATAGTCTTAAAGCTACCTTGATGCTTCCATTCTAGTGATCTCATCAGATTAAGGTGAGCATGTGACTGGCTGACTTTTCAGCAGCCTGACCTGGCATTAATGAAGTGATGGACTCCATCACTACACATATGGCTGATTATATATATATATATGCCAGAGGTCATATGGAGCAACAGGGTATAGATACCTTAAACATCTGCTTCATGTAGATTGAGGACTGAATGCTTTTAAGTCAGAATCCTGTCTAGCCACTGCTGCTCATGTCTTGTGTGTTGAAAGGCAGCACTAGCCAGAGTTGCCGTTGTGGTGTGATGTGATTGCTCTGGTGATGAGGCCACTAAAATGGAAGCATCAAAGGGGGGGGAATTGTGCCGAAAACTTGTGATAATTTTGAATTTCTTCAAAACCTAGTGACATGTCGTCTTATACGAGGGGGGGATCTGGAAAGGTCTGATAAATACCTAGACAAAATTATATTCAAGCAACTGATATAACCACAAGAAAGAACATACTAGTAGCAGAGTTATGAAGGTAACTTATGTTCTTATATTCTTTTCTTGTATCCTTGTATATTTTTTCTTGTAGTTATATCAGTTGCTTTAATATGATTTTTGTTCTAGGCGTTTATCAGAACTTTCCAGACTCCCACTCCCTCATATATCCTAAAAGAAAAAGAACAAATTACAATTTGATGAAACATAGGGGGTTAAAGGATTTATGATATATTCTTTCTTATGGTTATATCAGTTGCTTTAATATAATTTATGTTCTGGCTATTCATCGGAACTTTTCAGCTCCCTCCCCTTATATAGTTTAAAAAAGTGGAACCCCCCAATGAGAATCAGTGAGTGACTAATCTTATCTGGTGGAGGAAAGAGAGAGAGAATGAAATTTTTTTTTTCTTGTGTTTTAATCATGGGCTTATTTCTCTATCTTGTTTTGAACTGATATTTTTATCAATTTAAATTCGGATTCGAGTTTTTTTTTAATTTATTTTCAATTTCATTCCAAACTTTTTAGATTTAAGTTCAAAAAAAGAAAAATATCAATAAAATTCAATTTGGTTTCCTATCTCTAGTTCAAACCAATTTTAACTTAGGAATCTGAGAACTGGGTTAGAAATAAAACGCCTGATCAGAGATTGGAGACCACAAATATGAAAGGTCTGAGAAAGAATAAGGGAGGGAACATATGCCATCGATGGCAGAATCAGAATTAAAATGAGGATATTAGAAAAGAACTTGACATTGTTAGCATTCAGGAATGTGTGAGTACTGCTAATCTCAGGTGGTAAGGTATGGTTACTTAAACAGAATGGAAGAAAGGTTGGCATAACAGTATTTTGTTACCGAGATTGCAGGAAAAAGATCCAGAGGAAGACCAGGAAGAAGTGGTGCCTTAAAGACCAAAATATAAGATCTGACATGCTAATTTGAAGGAAAACTGTGTATGAATATTATGCATATTTTGTGCAGTATTGTGTGAATATTCTCAACATAATGTGGGATTATTATGTATATATAAAATAAAAAGCAGATGATTGTGGCACCTTGTGTGATCACTAAACTGAATATTTAGTTTCCAGATGTTTCATGACTTGCTCGGTATTTACTATGTTGAAATAAGTATTTTTGGTCTATATTGCTACATAAGGCACACAGATATAACCTTAAACTTAAATGTACTTCAATGTTGTTCAGCATAATGAGGAGAAGAACATAAACTTCCAAAGAGAGGTTAGCATAGGATGCAATATTAGTAGCTTCTCTGTGCATGACACTAATAAAAGCTTCACCTGTAGACAACATTATCAGCAGAAAAGTGCTCTCTCAACCAAGAAATGCATATGAAGAACCAAAACTAACACTATGGATCAAACGGAAATGTCAGCAATCTGCTGTGGAATCGATCAACCAGAAGTCCTGGTTAATAAATAAGACACTATATAAGGAGTAGCACATAAACTAAACAGTGCAGACTATACTGGCATAACAAATATTGTATCACAGAGCAACGAATCATGCGCTATCCTTTTCTGAATGAATGAGCAGGTGTAATGTGAAAGATGCACAGAGAATGCATCTTCTGGAGTGCATGATCCCATGATTTGTGAAGTCTGGAATTGTTTCTCTTGTTTAGATTTTAGAGAACAAACGATGCACCATATCATATTGTGGGTGCTATTTTGATATAATTTGAGAAAAATTATGTAGAAAAGCTGACTAGCCTGCACAGAAATCCACTGTCTCTACCCAGCAAAACATTTTAGAGCAAACTGAAAACCAGAGTATTCGACAGTAGCACAGGAACTTAAGGAAGAATGGTTCAAACTGGTGTGGAAAAATATGCCTCCAAGGATCTGTGATAAGGTGTGTTTTTGTCTCACCCACAAAAGGTTGTTACCTATAGTACCCATGGATGAGAGGATTAGGTAATCTAGAAATCCTGTCCTAGAGACATGGGACTTTTTGCAAGCCATTTCAGGCTTCTAATATGCAAGGTGGTGGTGGTCGCACACCAGGCAGTGAAATTCATCTACCATCTAAAGGCTTAGTTCATAAAACATTGCCATGTCCACAGTGGGATTTGAATCCGCAACCAAATGCCATGCTGGATTGCCTTTTACATGGATAACAGCTTATATATTTGATATGTCTGCAAAGTATCTTATTGTCCCTGAATGGATGATTTAGGGACAGTGTCTGTGTTGCTTAAACACTTCACAGGTTTTTTGACCTGATTAATCTGCTGACCATTTAAGATAAGTGATGTTCTTTGTATTCCTTGAACCAATTCCTTACATTGTGAACTTAACAGCATGCAACTTCTATTTATATTTACATAATGCCATGGAAAGTATAACTTGTATTATGTATGTATGTATGATTCTGGTATTATGTATGTGATAGTGGAGTGTATTATCATCTTAGATATTATTCCTGTTACTTCCCACTCATCAGTTGGACTTTACATGGCCTAGCACCCTTTGCTCACTACAAGCATCCGTTTTCTATTTTTTAGTTTCGTTGATGTTGCAAGATGGTTTCACCTGTTTTTCACCCTTCTTATGTATCTTAGTTAACTGTAGGCCAAGTGGTGTGTAACCAGCAAGGTGTGTTATATGGTAGATGCAAGTAACCAATGCTTTTTTTCAAGCTTCATATAATTTCCCCCCAGTTCTACCCTTTTTTACTTATGCTGAAAAAAGATAGAAGAAGATAGAACTATCTTCTTCCCCTATCTGCAGAGAGGCTTTTTATAGCCCATTAATACAAGAAGACTTTAGGCAGGCTAAAGGCTGGTCCCATTATCAAGGTACCTTAATTGAGTCAGCACCCGCAGAACACAAGAGATGAGCATCTCTGGTGCCTCCCCAGCATGATTGGATAAGGAATGGCACCAGACTCATCCCTGGGTTCGAGTATATTGACCTTATCAGGATGAGAATCAATGCACTGCCCACTCGAGCCCTCACAGCTTGATGGGGTAGTGACGACTCAAACTGTAGGGCTGGCTGCCACTACTGTGAGACATTGTCTCACATAGCCTAGTGTTGCTTCCGCATCCACGGGGTCCATGTGTGGAGGCATGATGCCGTGGTCTCCATTCTGAACAACCGCTTTAAGATCAAAAGTTGGGAGTCTGCGGTGGAACCACATTATAGGACCTCTGCAGGTTTGCATAAGCCAGACTTAGTGATTAAAAGAGATGGTGATGTTTGGGTAGTTGATGCCCAGGTGATGGGAACAGGGCGCCCACTAGCCTATAGCCATAATAATAAGGTAAACTATTATAAGAATAACCAAGATCTAGTTAGTAAAGATACGGGAGGAGCATGGGGCAACTCCGAGGTTTACCAGCACCACCATCTCTTTACATGGCGTATGGAGCGCAGATAGCTATAAGGACTTAAAACAGCTTAAGCTTATGCAGAAGGATATAAAAGTTTTTTCATTGAGGGCCCTACAGGGCACACTGGTGGCATGGCGTTGCCACCAGAGAATGACTACAATGATAACTAGATAGGACGAGATGTAACGGTAGTACTGCCCATAACCAGTACAAAGATAATAAAAAAAATAAATAGATGCAAGTAACCAATCCTTTTTTTTTTTTTTCAAGCTTCATATCATTCCCCCCCCCCCCCCCCCCCAGTTCTACCCTTTTTTTTTTTTAATTATGCTGACAAAAAGATAACTCTTTGATGTGAATGAATTTAGAAAACCCTGCTCTCACTGAGCAAAGAAAATCATTTGCTCCCTCTGGGCTTTCACAAACATCCAGACACAGTGGGATTTGAAGCCAAAACTTGTTAGATGCTGTACCTTCGTTATCTAGGGCATAATGCATTGGTCTAAGGCATGAACACACTATAGGCTTACAACTCTTTGTGAGTAGGAATCACATAAAACATGATCCTCATTCAATGTTATGTCAGTGAATTTAGCAAAAAATTAGATGAGGTTGATATACTATCAGCATATAATTATTTTTCAGTTTTTTGGGAAACGTGCAAAGTTTCGCATGAAAGGCTGAAATAATATGCTAGTTGTCTGAAGTTTAAACCTTGTTTATTAAATTTTTTTCACATATTTTACAGGATAAACTTAATGTGACAGAATAATTTTATCTAGCATCTGATTAGTCATTCTAAATGATTATATTTAGCACGGGCTCATAAGTAATTCTTACAAGTACTTCTTAAATTCAGAAATTGTTATTTCTGTGGGTATATAGTGGGTTGCTGTTAGCATGCTAAAATCTCATGGAAGTCATAAATAGGGATTTGTTTTGCTAATATTTAAATTTATAATACTCATTTAAATCAGCGTCCTTTAAAAAGGCTAGATCACAAGTATTCCACACCATGCTGTGACCTCAGACATCAATGCAGATTGAGTGGAATATTTATTCCTTCATGCTTGTAACAGTTTCTAAACATGAGTAATCAGATATTGGTCAATTGTGTTTAAAAGAGATTAAATTCATGATAAAAATATATGTATTTTTCAGTTCTTATGCTGTAAATTGGCATAAATTATGCAAAGACTAGTTTAATTAATGTAAAAAAAGAAAGGCTATGTGGCACTGTTTACAATTGTTTCCTAGTTACGAAGTTTGGAAATTGCTCAGATCACCAAGCTTGATGGTAAATCAGTTTAACAAAATGGCAAACTTAAATTGATATTGGCGACTGTTAGTTTTTTCCATATTGTGACTCAAACATTCACAAACATAACACACAAAACTGCAATTTGTTACACAACTCTGATGGTACCAATAAAATATACAAAACTGTACAGCTGCTACTTGTATTGATTACATGAACATCAATAAAGAGACATTTTGGTTAAAAACAATATGGCTCCTTGAGATATTTAAAATACTGGTAATTGCACTACTACTTTTAAAAGTATAAGAGCTTTTTTTTTTATATGTTCTAAATGCAGTTTTTTTTTTAATTTATATTTTCACTCATTAAATTTTTTCATTTTTTTTTTTTTTAACAGTGATTCAGCTAACCAGTGAAAGCAAGGGGACTTTCTTTGATGCATTGGTTGCACTTCTTAGTTAAACAGAAAGAACATCGAAAGAGTAATATGACTAGATGATATTTAGACTATAATAATATAAACATAAAAGATGCATAACAAGTGACAATAATAACGTTATCATTTTATGATATTGGCACAAAGCTGCCTCCAAAAGTAATTTTATGAAAATTTACAATAATTAATTTTAATATTATTTTACAGTAATTTTACATTAGGAAAAAAAAACAAACTGTTCTTTCAGTAAATGTTATTAACATTGCATTTTCAAAAAGGAAAAAAAAAATAAAGAAATTTTATATTTTTAGAATAGTAGTTCTGGTTTTATTTTTTATTGAGGTTTTGAAACTTGCTCTGGCTTCAAGTCATGGAATACCATCATAATTCTGAAAGTTGGAGAAAAAAAGCAATTAATATCCTGTTAATATAAATTTGTCATATTTTAAATTGAATAATGTTCTAAAGAGAAAGAATTTTAAGGACATGTAGAGAAAATATTTTCAATACATAAATCTCTCTGCTGAAATACTGTCTTTTGTGTGTGTGTGTGTGTGTGTGTGTGTGTGTGTGTGTGTGTGTACATATATATAAATTATTAAAAACTCTGCAAATTTTGTATCATGTATAAAAGATATTATTATTAAGGAAGATGAAATCATGGCAAGTTTTGATATAGTTTCCTTATTTACTAATGTTCCTACAGAAGAAGTTCATTTACTAATCAAAGATAAATTACCTAAAAAGATCATGGTCTTACTCATTGCATCCACACAGGATACCATCTATAAACAAAATGATGGTCTTGCAACGGGTAAATAATTGTCACCTGTACTTGCGAACATCTATTTAGAAGATCTGGAAGTTAAAGACATCTCCTCTTATCCTTTAAAACCAAGAATTTGGAAAAGAGATATTGATGATATTTTCCTGATTTGGAGCCATGGCCGTGAATCTTTACTGAATTTCCTGGAACATCTAAATAACCAACATCCGAACATAAAATTTACGGCTGAGTTTGAAGCTTTCCTTCATAATGTGATCCATATAGATAATGAATAACAGAGGGGATAATGTACATCCTTGTCTCACACCAGATTTCACATTAAACCATCTTCCTGTACTTCCTTCAATTCTAACTGCTGACTTACAACTCAAATAAAGATTAAGTAATGCTTGATATAATGCCCCATTGACACCATATAACTGTAGTGTATTGAACAGCTTCTCTCTTGGCACCTTGTCATATGCCTTTTCCAAATCTACAAAACTTAAATACAGATCTTTGTTATATTCCCATGCTTTCTCAACTATTTGTCGTAAAGTGAAGATCTGATTCTGACAGCCTCTATTTGGCCTGAATCCAGCTTGTTCTTCACCAAGCTTTTCTTCCACAATTCTTCTCATCCGTTTCTCAAGTATAATTGCATATATCTTACCAGGAACACTCAATAGGGATATACCTCTGTAATTCTCACATTCAGTTTTATTTCCCTTTTTATATATGGGTACTATGAGAGCGCTACTCCAATCATTGGGAATTCGTCCCTCTGTCCAGGCATTCTGAACTATGCAGTGCAGCCACTGTAAGACTTTTATACCACCACACTTCAGCATTTCTGGTCGAATATCATCTACTCCTGCTGCCTTTCCACATTTCAAGCCTTTGATGGCTTTTTCTACTTAAAGTATGGATATGTCTTCCTGACTACATACCTGGTCAGTGTTTTTTATCATTGTACTGTCATCACTGCTTGTTTCATTTAGCAAATTTTCAAAGTAATTACTCCATACTTCAAGGATATCTTTTTCTCCCGTTTTCATTTCACCTTTATTATCTCTAACTCCTTTTACAGCACTCTTTCCTCCATTCCTAAGCTTCTTCAACAACCTCCAGAATATTTTGCCACCTTCTTGATATTTATTTTCTATGTTCTTGCCAAAGTCCTCCCATGACTTTTGTTTAGCTAGTTTTACACAGTGTTTAGCTTTCTTACATTTGTATCCGTATTCTCTAGAGCACAAGCTGACTTATTTGCCAGGAACTTTTGATATGCTTTCTTCTTTTTCCTTCACTGCCTCTTTAACTTCCTGTGTCCACAATGGAGTTCTAATTTTTCTATCCTTGTAGACAACTTCACCACATGCCTCTCTAGCTGAATCAATCAGGGTTTTCTTCAAGGCGTGCCACTGAATCTCCAAGGTTTGGTTCCTGTTCTCAAACTCTTTCAATTTTTCTTCAATAATCTTTGTGTATTTTAGTCTACAGTTCACATCTGAGAGATGCTCAACTTTTATTCGCTTTAAAACTTTCTTGCATGTCATTCTTTTCAATATGAAATTCGATTTTATCCTGCTCAACACTAAATAGTGATTGATCACTTCCAATTTCAAATCCTCTGTACACTCTGGTGTCCTACACCAGGGAGAAAACATCTATCAACAATAACATAGTCAATGAGACTTTTCTTATTCCTTGCCTCTTCTCTCCATGTGAATATGTGCACATTTTTATGTTGGAACATGGTGTTAGTAATAACAAGTCTATATCCTGAGCAGAAAACCAACAGGTATTTGCCATTATTATTAGCTTTGCTCTTTTCTCCAAATTTTCCCAAAACATTTTTGTATGTCTGACAATCCCTTCTACTCTGCTATTTAGATCCCCAACAAGGACCAACTTTTCCTTTTTCATTGTGTCAGTAGCTTTCTCTAGAGCCTCAAAAAATTCCTCCACTTCTACTTTAGTAGAACAGTCTGTGGGGGACCATAGGCACAAATAAGTCTCATTGTCCAGTTTCCCATTCTGATATTTGCCCAAATCACTCTACTTGACACTGCCTGACATTCAAGAAGATGAGCCTTGTATTTTGTGTTGAATACTATGCTACTCCTTCTTTTCCTTGATTGTCATTGCCTGAATATAACATTTTCTATTTATTGCCCAGAAAGATCTCACCAGTTTTTGTCTTTTTTGTTTCAGTCACCCTATTATGTCTATCTGATACTTATCTAATTCCTCTGCTAGCTCCATTTCTTTGCCATTCAGGCTTCTTATGTTGATAGTACCAATCTTGAACTCTGGTGATGTTGAGTTGGGGTGCGTTTTCAGATTTGTTCCAGTAGCTGACTTTTTGCTGTTCGCCCTGGTTCCCTGGCAAAAACAATGTGGGCTTTGTTTAACCAGGCAACTCCCCAGCCGGCATCTCGTTCGTTCAGTATCCAGGTAGATACCCAACAGGATGCACCACGAGAAGGTGAGGATTGGACATTAGGACAGAAGCCCTGGTCAGTTCTCTGCATTCCTTTAAAGGCTATGTGGAGGTCTCCTCTCAGTTATACAGCTTTCACCCTTAAGCCCCCCTTGCACAGAAATGTAGTCAGGAATACATATTCATACTTGAAGTAGAAAATCAAAAACCTGAACTGTGGAAATGCAGCTGGAGCAGATGAAATTTGATTAGAAATACTCAAATATGGAGGTATAAAAGTTTTGGAGTGGCTGCACTGCATAATTCAGAAGGCCTAGGCAGAGGGTCAAGTTGCAGATGATTGGAACAGAGCTCTTCTAGTACCCATTATAAAATAAAATAAAAGAGATATTTCCCTATTGAATGTTCCTGGTAAGATTTATGCAAGTACACTTGAGAAATGGCTAAAAAAAATTGTGGAAGGGAAGATTAGTAAAGACTAAGCTGGATTCATGCCAAATAGAGGTTGTCAGTATCAGATTTTCACTTTAAGACAAATCTTGGAAATATAACAAGGATTTGTATATAAGTTTTGTTGATCTGGAAAAGGCATATGCAAAGTGCCAGGATGAAAGGTCTTCAGAATGCTACAGTTATATGGTGTAAATGGAACATATCAAGCAATACATTGTTTCCATTTAAGCTGTAAATAAGCAGTTAGAATTGAAGGAGGCACAGAAAAATGATTTGATGTTAAATCAGATGTGCAACAAGGATGCAGATTAGCTTCACTGATATTCATTATCTATATGGATCACATTATTAAGAAAAGTTGTATTAAATCTGATTTCAAAATTGCAATGTTAATCTTTGCTCTTTACTTTAAGCCAGTGATCGCCAAAGTGGTCAATATTGACCTCCAGGGGTCGATATAACTGCTTATTTACTTATACTGGCACGTATTCGATCCCAGTCTCATTTTTGCACATCGACATACAAGTGAGCGTTAATGTTATAAAATTCATCAACATACGTATTATAATTCAATCGTTATTCATTCACGAACTAAACTTCAATATGTTGAAGAGTTGAGCAGGGCTGGTAGTTTTGTACATCCTATATATACCTATAGGAAGATTGGATTATTGTTATCTAAATTAAATTTTATATTTTATATATTATTTATCCCTCCTATCAAATATGAAATGTTAAGAAGGACGTCAAAAACAAAAATGTATCCCTTTGACGTTAAGCCAATATAATAATATATACTATATTATACATACAAGAAACACTGTAACTATAAAATAAACAATCTAAAAACTCACATAAGCGTCTTTTTTGCTTGTCCTATTATAATTACGTAATAGTAAAATAGAAGGGGTCGATAAAAAGTCAAGAAACTCTTGAAGGGGTCGACGGTCAAAGAAGTTTGGCGACCCACTGCTTTAAGCAGGGGTCGTCTGCAGCGTATTGAATAACTTCTCTCTTGGCACCTTATCATATGCCTTTTCCAAATCGACAAAACTTAAATACAGATCTTTGTTATATTCCCATGCTTTCTCGACTATTTGTCGTAAAGTGAAGATCTGATCCTGACAGCCTCTGTTTGGCCTGAATCCAGCTTGTTCTTCACCAAGCTTTCTTCCACAATTCTTCTCAACTGTTTCTCAAGTATACTTGCATAGATCTTGCCAGGAACACTCAGTAGGGAAATACCTCTGTAATTCTCACATTCAGTTTTATTTCCCTTTTTATATATGGGTACTATGAGAGCTCTACTCCAATCATCAGGAATTCGTCCCTCTGTCCAGGCTTTCTGAACTATGCAGTGCAGCCACTGTAAGACTCTTATACCACCATACTTCAGCATTTCTGGTCGAATATCATCTACTCCTGCTGCCTTTCCACATTTCAAGCCTTTGATGGCTTTTTCTACTTCAAGTATGGATATGTATTCCTGCCTGCATGCCTGGTCAGTGTTTTTTACCACTGTGCTGTCATCACTGCTTGTTTCATTTAGCAGTTTTTCAAAGTAAAAGAAATTAGTCCAAACACTAAATTAGCTGTATATTAAACAGTGTTCAAACCAAATACAAACTTATTTATTAATTACTGACCATTTACAAAAAACAAAACTACATTAAAGCCTACCAGTTTCGCCAGCAAACTGTCTGGCTTTTTCAGGGCGCTTACGGAGACATGAAAACTAGTAAATGCAAATAGAAAGGAACATAAAAAACATTGTAAACCAACTAGTAGCTAAGGTTACACGTTCGCGTGACAGAGAGGACTTATTGTTCTTATTCATTATCACGCATGTGTGTTTGTTGTAAACGTGTAATGTGATTACTGGCTAGCTGTAGTTCAGATTGATTTAGTGAGAGGATCAGGTTTTTCCACGAACTGTTTAGGATTTTACCCTGATTTCTGTTGAGGTTTCCACCGGTTATTAACACTGTTGTGGCTTCCTTGAATAAACGTTGTCTGTAGTCGTCATCCAGATATGGCATGGAGCTGTTTTGCCACTCTATCGTGCGGTTAGATGTACAGAAATGATGTGCTAAGCCGGATGAGATACTTCTGTTGTGGTTTACATCACCAACATGTTCTTTTTGTCTGATTTCTAAACTCCGTGAAGTTTGTCCGATGTAGGCAAGACCACAGGAACAAGGAATGTAATATACTCCTGGATATTTGTAGAAAGGCACCTTATCTTTTGGGGACCCTAAAACTTGTCTGATGCTGGTGGTTGGTTTCAAGACCACTCTGATGTTGTAGGTTCTTAGTATTCTGGCTATTTGATAAGAAACTGACTGGATGAAAGGAATCACTACAGTAGAAATGTGCTTGGAGCGTGATTCTTCTTGTCTGGGGTTGTCACCGTATAGATATTTTTTTATGATGTTTTGAGGATATCCATTTTGTGATAATGTGTTGGCTATTAGTGAGAGTTCAGTCTGTGTATCCTCCTCTTCTGATATAAACTTTCTGGCCCTATATTTCAACATGTGGATAATGCTCAGTTTGTGTGTCTTGTGATGGTTTGAAGTATAATGAAGATATCTTCCAGTATCTGTGGGCTTTCTGTAAATAGATAATTTGACACTATTTGATTGTTTCTTTATCAAGATGTCTAAAAAATGCAGTTGGTTGTTGTTTTCTATTTCCAGAGTGAATTTTATCTTGTTATGTATTGAGTTGATTTTATCCACAAACAATTTAGGTTTTCTAAGCTGTCTTGCCATATAATGAAGATATCGTCAACATATCTCCACCATGTAGAGTCTAGCGGAGATTGTGAAGAGAATTTCTTTTTCAGGTTTTTTTCCATGAAAAGGTCTGCACAAGATGGTGATAGTGGGCTTCCCATTGCTAAACGTTCTAATTGTTGGTATATGGTGTTGTTAACTTTGAAGAAATTAGATTGAAGGCACTGTCTAAACATCTGTGTAATGTCTAGATGACATTTCTTCTGTCTTAGCACATCATTTCTGTACATCTAACCACATGATAGAGTGCCAAAACAGCTCCATGCCATATCTAGATGACGAATACAGACATCGTTTATTCAAGGAAGCCACAATAGTGTTAATAACCGGTGGAAACCTCAACAGAAATCAGGGTGCAATCCTAAACAGTTCGTGAAAAAACCTGATCCTCTCTCTCTAAATCAACCTGAACTACAGCTAGCCAGTAATCACATTACATGTTTACAACAAACACACATGCATAATAATGAATAAGAACAATAAGTCCTCTGTCACGCGAACGTGTAACCTTAGCTATTAGTTGGTTTACAATGTTTTTTATGTTCCTTTCAATTTGCATTTACTAGTTTTCATGTCTCCATAAACGCCTTGAAAAAGCCAGACAGTTTGCTGGCGAAACTGGTAGGCTCTAATGTAGTTTTGTTTTTCGTAAATGGTCAGTAATTAATAAGTTTGTATTTCATCATCATCATCAAATTCCTGCCATGTACCCTCAAGGGGTGTACAGGATATGACAGTACTACATGAAAAATTTACATCATTACTAACTTCCTATCTACAATTTTCCTCCAAATCAGTCTGTTGCTTGTCAAGACTCCAACATTATCAGATCTTATATTTCTATCGTCTAAGGCACTTTGTACCGTATCAATCCACCTATATCTTGGTCTTCCTCTGGGTTGTTTTGCTGCCAACCTGGCAGAGAACACTTGTTTTGCTAATCTTTCCTCTCCCATTCTATTTAAGTGACCATACCACCTGAGATTAGCTCTGCTAACGCATTCCTGAATGCTGACAATGTCAAGTTCTTTCCTAATATCCTCATTTTTAATATGATATTGCCATTGATGCCATCTGTTCACACCTCTAATCTTTCTCAGGACTCTCATATCTGCGGTCTCTAGTCTTTGGTCAAGTGTTTTACTTCTGACCCAGCTCTCAGATCCATAAGTTAAAACTGGTTTGAATACTGTCTTGTATACAGCTAATTTAGTGTTCCGACTAATTTCTCTCTTATTCCATATGAATTTATTCAATTGACTTCCCACCATACCAGCTTTGCTGATTCTGTTGGGGTGCTTAAGGGTCAAAGCTGTATAACTGAGAGGAGACCTCCACATAGCCTTTAAAGGAATGTGGAGAACCGACCAGGGCTTCTGACCTAATGTCCATTCCTCACCTTCTCGTGGTGCACCCTGTTGGGTATCTACTTTGATACTGAACGAACGAGGATGGGCTGGCAATTTGGGATTTAGCCGACCAAATTGTATTCTTATTGGTTAAACCAAAATAAAAAAAAATTATGGTACAAGTTTGTATTTGAATTATATAAATGACCAAATATGTTTAGTTTAAACAGTGTTCAAACCAATTTTAACTTATGGATCTGAGAAATGGGTTAGAAGTAAAACATGTAGTCAAAAAGTAGAGCTCACAGATGAGCATTCTGAGAAAGATTAGGAGAGCAAACAGATGGCATCAATGGCAGTGCCATATGAAAAATGAGGATATTAGGAAATAACTTGCCATTGTTAGTATTTAGGAATGTGCTAGTAGAGCTAATCTCAGATAGTATGGTCACTTAAACAGAAAGGTTTATGAAACAAGTGTTCTTTTCCCAGGTTGGTAGGAAAAAGAACGAGAAATATGTAGGTAGATTGATAGAGTAAAAAGTGTCTTAGAAGACAGAAATATAAAATCTGATATTGATGGAGTTTTTGTATTTCAGAAGTTAGTAATGGTGTAACTTTTTCATGTAGTACTATCATAATATCCTGTAAACCCCCTGAGTGTACTTCTGATTGCATTGCTCTTGGATTCTGTCATTTCCTGTTTTATTTAATATTTGAAATCAGTTACTTTAAATATCTGGATGTTTTATATCACCCGTGTCACCTGATTCCTTTTTTGTCTTTAATACATTACTAAGTTTTTCAGTAGTCTCCAGAACATTTTGCAACCTTCTTGATATGCTATTTTTACACACTGCTTTTCTCTCAGAGCACATGCCAATTTACTTGTTAGGAATATTCTTTTCCAGGATTGCCTCTCTGGCTGAACCCTTACTTTTAAAGAGTACTGCATAGTGTAAAAATTTTTATAAAATTTTAGGACAAAAAAAAAAATCTGGAGTTTTTTCAGATTTTTCTTAGTTGCACAACAAACATTACTGCAGCAGAAACTTTAATTTTCTTAGTCCTGTGGGAAGTACAAAAACAATCTGATCTGTCAATCAATCAGCCAGTGCATATACATAAAAAGCATATAAGAAAATTGTATGATGAAAAAAGATTAATAAGCTGAGCAATACAATATTCCTTATTTTCAGTTAGTTACAAGGGAGAATGGAACTTTCATTTTTGAAACTGATTAGAATCAATACTCCTTTTTTTTTTTTTTTTCTATTGAATGAAGAATGGAAGAAAAAAACCTACGATATGAAACTATCCAGATGTAACTATTAATTTTCATGTTCACAACTGATTTATCAGATTAAATCAGTTGTGAACTGATTTAATCTGAGTGCTTAGGTAGCCTCTTCCATGATGCTGGAGTTGCAGAAGAAAGACTATTAGAGATTAAGCTCTAATTGTCTAGAGAATAGGAACAAGAAATTTTTTTCTTTCTGTAAACTCACATTTTTATTCCTTTTAGCTCAGAAGAGTAACTCATAGAATTTGCATTGCTGTTAATTTTAATTGTAAAAAACAATACCAGTTAAGGTTAGGAACATGAAATTGCAATAGCTTTATACATTACTCTCATTGTCAGTAAACTCAACTAATGGTGATGAAAAGTGGAGATCAGAGCTGCTTACTGATTTCTAAAAGTTAAGGCTAAAAGGGGGAATGAAAATGCGTTATTCATCACCTGACATGTTTAACTTAATTTATTAATAACTTAATTTAAGAAATGACATAATTCTGAGAATCCCCAGTGATGACTTCCATTGGCCATAATTTTCTGTAAAGTTATGCTTTACTGTTACCACTAACTTGCAAAGTGCAGTGCAGCTTTATGCAGAATTGACATTAGAACAGATTTTTATTTAACCTTAATAGTAGCAACACCCATTTTGTGAAAGCTGCATTAAATTTATCTTTATATTATTACAATTTTACAGAGACAACATAAGTACACATCAACTACAGATGAACCGATCCAGATAAACAGTTAAAGTGTATAAAAATGGTCTAGTCTACAATTGTGTGTGGGGGGGGTTAAAGTTCTGATAAACACCTAGAACAAAAATGATATTAAAGCAATTGATATAACCACGAGGATATAAGAACATACGAGGATATGTTCTTATATCCTCGTATGTTCTTTCTTGTAGTTATATCAGTTGCTTTAATATCATTTTTGTTTAGGTGTTTATCAGAACTTTCCAGACCTCCTTTGTATATCTTACAGCTTGATTTAAATAAGACCTGTTATATTATTTTTGAAAATTTCTCATGTAGCTCTACAAATCAATATATAATATAGCATGCTTATTTTGCTAAGGAGCACTCCCATGTTTTGAATATGCTGGCTTTTACCTGCGATTTAATGAGTAAAACTTATGACATAGATAATGCATTTTGAGAACTTGGAACGTAACTGTGTAATAAACATCAATAAATTGTTTAAAATCATAAAACCTGAACCATAAAAGAATAAATTAAATTGCAAAAGAATTGAAACTGATAACTGTAAATAAAAGTGAAGGATATAAATAAATGGGCAAAGATCACCCAATATGGATAAATGATGTGTGGACATAATGAAACTTCTTAGCCGGCCTGGTTGGCCAAGTAGTTAGCATATCTGCTCTCCAGCCAAAAGGCTGTAGGATTGAATCCTGCTGTGGGCATGGATGTTTGTGATTGTCTGTGAAAATACTAGTGGTGGTGGTGGGTAGATGATGATGGTAATTGCGGTTGGTGGATTGAGTGGTAGAGCAGGTGTCCTCCCTCGATGAGTAGTCTGACTCCTTGGAGGTGTCACATAATAATAAATAAATGAATGAATGAAAGACCTCTGTTAATTTTAATCGTCTCATCATTCTGCTTGTTATTCACAGAATTAGGTGCATTTAAACTTCTTGGCACCAAAAGTCTTATGTCACTAAAGAAAGCTTTTAATATAACTTTCAAAAAGTCCTAAAGTGATAATCAAATTCTTTTGATTTCTTCTTATTATTAAGAAAGACCTCCAGGGAGTCAGGAACTCATTGAGAAAGACTATACTATTCACATTAACTGTTATACCTGTTCTTAAATTCATTCATGCTACTTGCACACAATTTCAATCACGCAGCACTCTATGAAAATAAAATCTAGCCCTCATCCCCTTCTGGAGAGCATTCATTCTCATTTTCCAAGGTTGCTCTCACATCCTTTCCCCACCCTCCATAAAATGAAAAATTCCATTTACTGGAATTCTGTATAACCCTTTCAGAAGTTTGTAACTCTCAATCATACTACCCCTCTTTATCCTGTTTGCTAGTGTCTGCTGCCTACAAATTCTCAGTCTGCCTTCATAATCAGTATTCCACAATCCTGATATCATTTTTGACACTATCCTTTGCTCTCTCTCCATTGTATCAAAATCACCACTGAAACCAGACCTATGCACAATAGTCCTAGTGAGGACTTATCAAGGCCTTGTAAAGAGGCAAAATGACTTCTTTATCTTTACATGTCAAGGTTCGTTTCAACGTTGCATTTGTATTTACAATTTTTTCATTCAGTTCTGAAAACTAACAACCTCCAACTACACTGAATGTTTATTTATTAAAGACAATTTCTAATCTAAATGAAACAGTTACTGGTAGAATATGCTTTGTTTCGTATCTCCTGTAGCATATTGCAGAGAATACCATATTTTAATCATTTCCTTTGCATATAAAAATTCTTAAAAGGTGTGAAGGGGTGGGGCCTCTCAAGCATTATTGGTTTTTACAAATAACAGGGGAATTATTAATAAGCAAATTGTTTTGTGCATTATGATGAACTGGAAATCAGAATATTCCAAAACATAATTTCACTGACTCATTTAATTTTAGATATATCTCTTTCCTTGTTGAATTATATTAACCTCATTATAAATGGTCTAATAACTGTCATAATATCTAGAAGTTTAATAGAGACATATGTAAGAGAAAACTAAATATAATTTATAATCCTACATATTTCATTCAATACATCATGAGCTTCTTTCATTTCTTTCTTCTGTCCTGAAAGAAGCTCATGACATACTGAGGAAATACATAGGAGTAATAAATTATATTTAGTTTTCTATTACATGTGTGAAGCCATTCACTTTGGCTTTTCACTTTCTTAAACATCATGACTTCCAAGAATGATTCATTGTTCTCTCTCCTTTGAAGATCCCAGCAGTATCCCTCTCTCAAGCGTCTCTAAATTTATGGATCATTTGTGTCAGCTATCTCATATTCATCAAACTCTGCAGACCACATTTTCTAAGCCTGTTCTCCTGGGCACTGATATTAACCTTTGTGATCTGCCTCTGAACTCTCTCCAAAATCCAAGTAACCAAATTGTGTGCATTAGGCCAAATGCATTCTGACAAAAGCCTTATACAATGGAACCTCCATTTCTTTTCTTATCACTGCTTATCACTATCCTTTTGAAAAAAATTCTCTGTCATGCTCTACCTTTGCCATGTATCCCCTGAGCTTTAATTCACTATCAGTTATTTTTTCAAACTAGTCTCTACATTCTACAATACAGCTGACCTATTAATATAGTGATCAGCTTCCACTTCTGAATTCTGCATAATGGGATTATAGAAATTCTTCTCTAGAGCTAAAGCTTGAAAGCCTAAAATAATTATGGAAATGATGTTCAAGCCATCTAGTTGATCAGCATCAACCCTGGATATATCTTCCAATCAACAGATATTAACTCAACTAATTTTCTGAGAGAAAGTTGACCAAAAAATACATAATTTTATGTATTTATAAATAAATCATTTTCCTATAAGAAATTTATCCAAGTTATCTTAAGAATAAAATAACTTCCATTAAGTAAAAATAAATCTTTTTTCTTTTTTTTTTTTTAGTTTAGAAGTGATAATTCCTTCTTGACAGACTAAAAAAAAACTTTTTTTTTTTTTTTGCACATACAGCACACATTATCAATGGGTTTGTCTTCTTTTCTGTAGGAGCAATAGCATCTGATAAATAATAGTTAGTAAGCCTAAAAGGAATTAGGCTTGTTCCAGGAAAACAAAAGTATGCACTCATGATTTGTATTTTCCAAGAAGAGGGTCTATTAGTTCCATTCTGAAATCAATTGGTTTATTTGATTGGCCTAATTTAATGTATGCATACAGCTATCTCCAAAAGATTGATTTTTTTTTGTGTGTGTGTGTAATATATATTAATTAATGGGTGACTTCAATGCACATGTTGGAACAGATGACCAGACGTGGAGGGGTGTGGTTGGAGGAACGGAGATCCTGACCTTAACGCGAATGGGTTGAAATTATTGGACTTCTGCTGTACTAACAGCTTGTCCATACCAAATACCTTCTTTCAGCACTGAGAAGTCCATAAGTATACCTGGTACAGGGATACACTTGGACAAAGGTCTCTGATTGACTTCTTTATAGTCTCAGCAGACCTATTTTCCTCAGTGCTGGACGTTTGTGTGAGGAGCGGGGCAGAACTGTCAACTGACCACCACCACCTTGTTGTCTGCACTCTACGGCTTCAGAAACCAGATGCTACCATCAACGCTGGTAGGCCTAAGCAGCTATACCGCGTGAAATGGGAGGTACTGGAAAATGAGGCTGTGAGGAAGAATTTTGCAAATGACATTTCCTCCAGGTTCAAAGAGATTCCCAAGCATACTGCAGATGTTGAGGAGGAGTGGGAGCTATTCAGAACTGCTGTCAATGCCTCTGCACTCTCTCATGCTGTGGCAGAAAGCGGCTCGGCGTGGCAACGGGCAGTGAGAAAAGGACACCTTGGTGGAACCAAGAGGTCCAAACAGCTATCCGGGCAAAAAAGGAGGCCTACCTAACATGGCTTAGGGTCAGGTCACCTGAGATGCATTTCCAGTACACTGAGGCACGAAAAGCTGCTGTTGAGGCAGTAAAGACAGCAAAGCAGAAGGCTTGGGAATCCTTTGGAGAAAGGTTAGACAAATGCAACCAAAGTATTCTGACAGACCATCCGCTGCCTTCGAGGGAGGAAATCGTGCATGGCAAGGGCAATTAAGGCCTCTGATGGTGCGCTTTTAACAACCGAGAAGGATATCCTCCAAAGATGGAGGGAATACTTGGAGAGCCTTCTTAACCCAGGTGGCCCAGCAGTTGTGGATCCAAGAGGTGCAGATCAGGGCGATGACTAGTCTCACAGCAGAAGAGGTCCATTTAGCAATAAAATTGGGCAAGGCTGCTGGTGATGAAATTCAGCCAGGTGATGAAATTCTCTGGCTGACTCAAGTGTGTCAGGCATAATAATACCAGCCTTCAAGAAGGGAGACCAGAGAGATTGCAGCAACTATCGTGGCATCTCTTTGCTCAGCCTGCCTGAGAAAGTATATGCTAGGTGCGTGGAAAGAAGGTGCAGGAACACAGTTGAGTCAAAGTTCCAGGAAGAGCAATGTGGCTTTCCTGGTAGAAGTACAACTGACCAAATCTTCACTTTAAGGCAAGTCTTTGAGAAATCTTGGGAATATGCCAAGACTACATACATTTTGTGGACTTGGAGAAGGCATATGATCGGGTTCCTCGGGATAAGCTTTGGCAAGTAGTACAGGAGTATGGAGTGGATGGTCAACTATTAGCTGTCATCAAGTCCCTGTATGAATGCCTGGAGTTTTGTGTCAGTGTAAACAGCACAAAGTCTGAACCTTTCACAGTCTACGTTTGCCTCCGCCAAGGGTGTGTTCTTTCACCCCCCTCCTTTTCATAATATTTATGGACTGGATTGATAGGCACAGCTGAGGCAGTGAGTGTGTCAGAATTGGAAGATATAGCATTGGATGTCTGCTTTTTGCAGATGACCTAGTTCTGCTTAGCTCTTCCACAGATGACCTCCAGTGGACCCTGGATAGGTTTGTAGCTGTTTGTGCAGAAGCCAGAATGAAGATCAGTGAAGATCACACATCATGAAGCTGGAATGAAGACCACAAAATTGAAACATTTGTGGTCTCAAGACACCCATCCCAGTGCAATCTACATACAATGTGAGTAGAGTCCCACTGAGGCAGGTGAAAAAGTTTAAATACCTTGGGTCCATATTCACGAGTGATGGAAAGTGGGATGAAGAGCTAGATACTCGGATTGGCTCAGCAAGCACAATATTGCGGGAGCTTGGCCGTTTGGTAGTATATTGAAGCTGGAGTTAAGCCAGAAGACAAAGCTGGCTGTCTTCAATACAGTCTATGTCCCCATCCTCACCTATGAGAGTTGGGTAATGACCGAAAGAATGCAGACACGAATCCAAGTGGCTGAAATGAGGTTCCTTCGAGGGGTTGTGGGGCTGACAAGACTCGACAGAGTCAGAAGCTCTGTAATTCGGGAAACCCTCAATACTCAACCGTTGCTTCTCTGTGTTGAGAGATCACAGTTACGTTGGTACGGGCACCTGGTCAGAATGCCACAAGAGAGGCTCACCCAGCAGGCCCTCTTTGCCAAGCCAGAGGGTGGGAGGCCACTTGGAAGGCCAAGGACTCGCTGGATAGATTTTATCCAAAACCTTGGGTAGACACATTTGGGAGTTCCACCAGAACACCTGAGCTTGGTGGCAGAGGATTGTGACCATTGGAAGTTCCTCTTGCAGCTGCTGCCCCCACAACCCAGTTAGAAAAGGTGGACCTTGAAGATGAATGAATGAATATTAATATCTTATTATAATCAGCTACAATGTGAAGGATGACAACAGCTTTGTTCTTACTTTGATATTACTTCATTTGAAATAAACTGTTGAAAGTAATCACATTTATCACTTATCTTACCATTTCATTTCAAATTAAATGTTTATTCTTAAACTGCAGTCGATCTCAGGTTCCATTCTTTCCCCTGCTCTCCTCCTATATCATCAGCCTTCTTCAGATGTGACTGCAAATGCAATGTCAAGTTTTGCTGATGACAGCAGTGCACTATAGAGATCAACTGAAGTATATTTTGAGATCAGAATTTAAAGTTATGTAAAAAAAGTGATATTCTGGAGATTTTGTTGATTTGTTAGTGCACTACATAGCTTCCTGTTTACTTTTCCTCTAAACAGCTATTAATTTTATGTCATGAATATTCCAACCACTGAATGCTGTTCTCATTAGTGGCAGTGTCCCTGAACAGCCCTTTAATAATACTTGACTCATTATGAAAGCGAGAGAATGCCATTAGACCAAAATTGGTGAAATAGGTCATTAAGCAATCTAATCTACTCTTTCACACAGACTTTCTGCTTTATTTTACAAATATTTTGGCAATCACTATTTAGAAATATAATTCTTCCATTCTCCTCTAAATTAAAAGAAAAACAAAAAACATGGCAACTGTTCAGCATTTCACAGAACAAACTTTTCTTCTTCATTCATTTATTCTTTCTACTGCTATCCTTTTATAAAAAACAGTCTTCCCCTCTCTACAAGTCTTCATATCCAAAAAATTATTAATTTTTTCTTCCTGCTCACCTTTCTGCCCAATCCATGGTACTACTATATTGCACATTGAATGATCTTTTATGCATGAGATACCATAAAATGAATCACCCCCCCCCCACACACACACACCCAAAAAATCCAAATACACTGACATACAGGTTGAACAGTAGAAACTAAAGAATAAACTAAAGAAACTAAACTAAAAACCAAAACATCATAATTAAAATACTGATTGCTACCATACTTTGTAAATCTGGTACTCGGTATCTTGTCTTAATAATGCACACTTACCTCTGCTCTGGAATTCCAAGCTTTTCTGAAATAAAGTTATAGAAGGCTGCAGAATAGGTTGGATTCTGTTCTGCAGAGAACACTCCAATTGACCAAATAACAAATGTACACGTTGGATCTGTGGTACCACCTCTACACATCTGTAAGCCTGGCTGAACTGAGACTGTAATTTTCTTATTAGGGGAGGAAAAAAGTAAAAAAAAAATTATTAATACATTAAAAAATATATTTGTAACAAACAACAAAAAAAAGTTTAATATTAACACGAATATTTAATTCTGCTAAATGTATTAACTTTACTACATTACAAGATAATTCTTGGTAGAAAAAGAACCAACCTAAAAAGTCTGTGATGCAGATGGATAACATTTACATCTGAAAGACCAAGATATACTATAGCATTTTGGAAGTCACAGTAACAGTTCCTGTTTACATTAATATTTCCTATTAATATTCCCTTCTCCCTTAGATAAAACATCACTGTTTCAATATCTACTCTGTGGAAGACATCCAGGTACAAGTCCTAATTGAATCAAGATATGACACTAAAGAAGAAAACCTGAGTTCCTATAATATAATATCTAGTCATATAATACTGACATGATTTTCATCATCCATCAGTAAAACATTACTTGCTTATTGAAAGCCTAAAATGCCACCAACCACTTTGAGCCCAACTATCTATAGCTTCTTTCATTATGTAGTGTAAATTATACCTCACAGTATCTGGCTTAGCCATGTGGTGGGTCCCCATATTTCTCCATTTTAAAAGTACAGCTTTATAACAGATCAATAGCTGCTAAACAGAACAAATAATATGTAATTGACATTTAAAGCTTGATTTTCATCTTAGTTTCCTGTTTGAATAATGATCATTATATTAGATGTCAAGCTGGAGGAGGGACTAAGCACTTTTGAAAAATACTCAGTTTGTGATATAAATTTTTAATGTTTTGACTACTTAAGGCATGGCAGTAAGGTATTTGTTAGCTGAAATTGAATTTAACTAGTGGAGACTAGTGCTACAGGCCAAGGAAATTACCAAAAACCTCTATTATGTGGCAATTAGGAGAAGAAATGATTATGGAAGAATGACTATGCTGGACTGAGAAGATCCAGCATAGTCATTGAGGTGAGTAGATTGGTGGAGCTCCAGGACTCATCTCTGGAGACCACACTGCACTGCATTACACAATATGCCTGAAACATATTTTTCTCCTTTAAATGCATGTGTTCTCTGGCAAGATTGAATTTTCCCATTCTGCATGGAGAAAAACTATTATCTCCATGCAAAACTATATCTATTAAAAAACTATATCATGATACCAGCACCTTCACATTTTGGAAAAATAGGTAAGGATTCATATACAAAAACTGATTGTATTGTTTATGGTACAATTACTTATACATGCATGTATTTAAGGGATGGTCTTCCTTTGACATTGGATGGCACTGGTTTCCCCCCCACATACAAATTAGCCGAACATTTAGCTAAAGTGCTTATACAATATATTAGCAACACACCTTCATACATAAAAAAACTCAGCCCACTTTAAAGCCAGTATACAAAACCTCTTACTCCAACACACGGACATAATGGTCAGTTTTGATATTTCCTCCTTATTCACCAATGTCCCACTCAAAGATACCTTAGACCTCATCCAAGCCAAATTTCCTCCCGATATCTCAGTCCCACTTCTGTTCACCATGAAGTAAGGCTGTTTCGTTCGGCAACGAAAATTCTACAGATAGAGGGGACAGCCATGGATTCTCCATCCCTGGCCAACTTCTTTATGGAGATCTTTGAAGAAAAAGCCTTAAACTCTGCCCCATATAAACCTGCTGTTTGGCTATGGTACCTGGATGATATGTTGGATATTTGACCACATGGTGTAGACACACTCCACAATTTCTGAACACACTTAAACAATCAGCACCCCAAGATCCAGTTTAGAAGAGGAAAACACCAACAGTCTCCCTTTCCTAGACACTCTGATTACATGCCAGCCTGATGGATCCCTAGCGTTCTCTGTTTACAGAAACCTACACATACAGGTAGATACATTCGCCAGCAGTCACTTCCTCCTCCCAACAATATGGGATTAAAAACCCTATATAACAAGGCAAAATTAATCAGTTCAGATAACAATGCCCTAACTATGGAAAACTTAACCATATCCTTAACACCTTCTTAGCCAATGGCTACAACCTCCAACAGCAGAATGCAGCTGGTTGCAACTGATATTGCATACATGCTGTCTTTCAGTGCTGGCAAGTTATCAGGATGATCCTGATAAACCCAATCTTTGAGAAATCCCCCAAAGCTAGACGTCTCAGGTGGTCAAATCAGGTGAACAAGGTGGCCATGCAGTGGGAAATGCAAGATTCTGGCTTCCATGAAATGTTCTCGTAGAGCCTCCTGTATGGAATGATCGATGTGCAGAGGGGGCCCCCATTCTGCATGCAAATAACTGAATCCATGCACACGTGTTACTGTAGCTGTGGCATAACAAAAGTGTTTATCATATCATGTTACCTCTTGGCAATAACTGAGCAGGTCACAGGACCTGACTGGCAGATGTCCTCAAAAAATGGGTTTATCACGATCATCCTGATAACTGCTGGCAAGACCGAAGATGATTTTGTGGGGGAGATGAGGCTCACTCACCTGAACAGAGCTGTGAATACCCCCAATTACTGGGTATGGGCTATGCAAAATCTGCATGCAGTCCAACTGCACTCGAGCAAGGAGTGTTTAAAGCAAATGTCAGTTGACTTTCAAAGTCCTGCAGGCCTCCTGAGGTTGGCCGAGTGGTTAGCTTATCTGCTCTCCAACCAATAGGTCGTGGGTTCAAATCCCGCTGTGGGCAAGGATGCTTATGATTGTCTTACCTTGTGTACTGCTATAACCTTTGATGTAGTACAGTACAACCTTCACTGTCCTTGCACCATTAAAATCCTTAATCATCATTACCTATGTCAGGGTTATCTTTGGGTGAATGCAAAGGAATTTGTTGGACTGCATGCAGATTTTGAATAGCCCCATACCCAGAATTTTCCAGACAGTTGTGTAAGGCACATCCATGTCTTGATACAACATGTACACTGTAGGAACCAATGGTGTTATTCATGGCCTGCTCCAATCAGTTCACTTGTTATGAACTGAGTGGTTTGTGACCTCTGTCAGGTCTAACTCCTATCGATCCCATTTCTTCAAAACAAATCATTCATCACAGAGCACATGGAGATAGTGCCCTTCATCAACATCTGTTCAGGTGGCGTGACAGAATTCGTGAAGTGCAGCAACAGCATTGCAATTGTTCAGGTAGTACAGCTTCACGAGCAAAGCACATTGGGGTAAGGTTAGTGCCATCACTGTGGACAGTATTAACCAGAATGAAGGGGAGAAAATCCCATGTTCATCTTTTTAAACTCTACTGACACCTGCCAAGTTGTGTGATATACATATTTCATGTATTTGGTGTTTACAGTGCCCCTGGTGGTGAATTTTTGCTACTATCCTCCTCCCTCAGATATTGCTTCCACATGACACACAGTGTATTCCCGCGAAGTTCCACAGCATTTGGATCACTGGATGGCATCTAAATGCTGTGAAAGTTCTTAAAGCCTTAAACAGGGATACTTTAATTTTGATCACCCTGTACTTAAATAACACTGAATAGTGTTATACAGGTATGCAATTGCAAAGATGCAATTATTTAGGGTGCTTGAAAGAAATCTTCACTGAACATTAGGATGTGAAGAACCCTTTATAAGGTATTTTCAACCAAAGGCAAAACCAGTCAGTCTCATATGGAAGCAGCAGGGTCCCCCCCCCCCATCCCCTCCCAGAAAATCAGATTTTTCATGTCACAAACCAGCTAGAATAACACATGCAATACATATCTCATTAGTCTTTGCTTTGGCTGTAAATTCAAATAACAAAAATAGCTGAATATTATTATTATGGAATTTTCATGGAGTTGCAGAAGGGATGACTTTCAAGGATGGCCCCTAGTCCATTCCTTTTACTTTACCCTTTTGAAAAATCTCCTCAGTGTTCACAACCTATATATATCTCATTCATGTTCTATATCTACCAATCTGTAATTTGCAGATATTTTCTCCTTTCCACAGACCTAATATCTTTATTATTTACCTCTGCATTCAAAGTATCCTTATCTTCTCAAAATCCTGGTGACCTGTACAGATAGTCTCAAGAATTACCTATAAAATAAAACCATATGTCTCTTCTATTTGCTGACCTGCTTGCTAATACCTTCCATGTCTATGTATTATCTTCTGTTGTCTGCACGATGCAAGCTTGGTATCATCTTCATCTGAATAGTAATTTGTCCCTGCAAAACCTTACTTGTTACCTTATTTTTTGATATTGCTGCTCCCCTCCCTTCTCTCCATACACAGTTTTTTAATTCTGTCAGCCAAATGCCAATTCTGTCTACTAATCAGTTATCTAACACTATACATTACAACTTAAATATCAGTTTTCCCTCAGCATTCTCCTCATTAAATTATGATTAATTGCTCTTTAAAACATCAATGCTGGATTTACATGAAGCACCTCATATGTTTCTATTTCAGCACTACACATTATACAACATCACTAGCTTATCTTTCTACACTTTAGAAATTCTTCCATCTGCAAGACTTTCATTCGACAATAGCACCATCAAATCACAAGTACATTCCCTTAAGGCATTTGGTGAAATCTCATCCAATTCACCATCTTACTAATACAGAGTATTTAATATTTCAAATACAGGACGGCCTCATTTTACATTTCCTATGTTTACAAATATTCAAATTAACGAACATTTCAAAATCAAAAACAAGCAACAAAGTTTAAAAAAAAAAAAAAGTATAAATTCAGCATGTTGACATCTCCAGAGAGTCCAAGGACTCATCAAGGGAGGGCTCCTACTTATTTATGTAAAATACTTATGATTTTATAATTATTTATAAAAATGGCAAAATTATTAACTTGTAGAGGTCAGTTTTGTACTAAAGGAACCAGTCTCATTTAAATGCATTATAATTTTTCCCTTAATTTTTGAACAATTCACTGTACAGTGGGCTGGGAACCTAACCTCTTCATAAAATGAGGCCTTCCTGTACATCCACTTCATTTCCTTGTAATCTCTCAACGCTCCTATTCTGGGAATAACACCTTTCATCAGAATGAAATATCCTGATAATTAGTCATTAAGGAGTTCTACTACAGTTCTTAAACAATATTTTGCATTGGCCACATAAAAGAATTCCTTCAGAATTTCATCAGTAAAACAAGTCTCCTCATATTCCAATTTAGCATTCCTTACTATACTAGTCACTTTCCAGCTTGAGTCTTATGCTCCTCATTTACTTCCCTCTCTGCACCTTTACCATAACTTTTTTTTAATTTGCAATTCCTGTGCGATATCCCCAAAACATTCACTTCACACTAAGTTTATTTATCATTCTCACTTATCATCATATGTTCACTGGGCATCCAAAGATGCTGTATGGTCACTCCGATGCTTGGCGATGTCCTCGTCATGTTGTATGCATTTCTGGAGGCTTAAACTATCTGAAGATCAGTCGCTCCACACACACACACACCCTCATTGATGTTCTATCCCTTCCTCTTTTTCCAGGAACTTTACTTTCTATTACTGTTCTGAGAAGTCCTCTTTCCATTCTTTCAATGTATCCAAAATTTTCTGTCAATATCCTTAAGGAGCCTTAAAGTTCTACTGATCTTTTCTAGCACCCATTCATTTGTATGTCTTTCAGTAAATGATTCCTCAACAGCCTTCTGTAAGACCACATCTCAAAAGCAGCTATCCTTTTCTTATCTGACTTCTTTAGGTTCCAAGTCTCACATCCATAAGTCACTGTTGGAAAAACAACTGCACCCAAAATCCTCAACTTTGTTTCCATGGAGATAGATCCATCCTTCCAGATTTTAGACAAGTCTCTGTCTGTTATTTTAGTCATTCCTAATCTTCTTCTGACATCTTCTGAACAGCAATTCTTCACTTTCTCTCACTTCTAGAGAAATGAAAAGGGTAAAGAAGGATAAAATCTGTCACTGCTGTTCTCAACAACTGAACTTCAAGATCTTTCCTTCCATCCAGTTATGATAGATGTATCTATCATAACACCTGCTTGTAAATACACCATAAATCCCTTCCTTTTTGAGATCAAGATTATATACTCTTTCTCATCAACTGGGATGGAAATGACATCTTATTCATAATTATATCCTCCAAAGCTATGATGAAATTCAAAACTCAGGATCCTTGTCCCTTCACAACATGCTACTCAAGAATACTGTCTGATCAAAAATATCCAGATGCCTGCTTGCCCCAACTCTCACCAATAGGAAAGGCATTAATAAGGAGTTGGTCCATCCTATGCTCAAGACTTTCCGCTAGATTTTGGTATGTTGCTATGACAATTTCCTTCTATTCTTCTTCTTCTTCCAGAAAAGCATTAATGAAGTCAGGCACTGGCATCGGGTGATTTGGCCTGGCTAGCAATTCGCATTTCGATTCATCCAACAGGTGCTCAATGAGGTTGAAATGAGGGCTCTGTGCAGACCACTCAAATTCTTAAACACCCAATCCTGCACAGACCTCAATTTGTGGATGGCACATTTAAAGGACCTTCACTGAACTGTTGCCATAAAGTTGGAGGCACAGAATTGTCTAGTGTCAATATAAGCTGCACTGTTTCCACATCACTGAAATGGGGATCCAGCCCGAACCATGAAAAACAGCCCCAAACCATGCTGCCTCCTCCAGCAAACTTTAAAGTTGATGCAATTTAGGCAGATAATATTCTCCTGGCATCCATCAAATTGCCAGTGGCACGTTGCTGCCTGAACTTAAATTAAAATTAGTTGCAGTTAAGTTATTATTTTACAATTTTGTATGACAATTTCCCATACTTTAGGGATGGCAAGAACATCATTGTGATTTAGATTTGGTCTGTGGAGTAGGGCTTCAGCACTTTCTTTATATAAACGTTCATATTTGCATGAAGATCTGTGTAGAAGCTTTGTCTTTTTCCAATGGATCTTGTGGTTTGGGTTTTCAACTCCCTGTTGAGCGAGTCCTGATTTTTGCAGTTTGATGAGGCGGATATGGTCTTGATGTTCTGAAATGCATTTAAAAATTGATCTGCCTGTCTGTCCAAAATAAGAGAGTTTACAGGGGCATGGAACCTTGTATACACCAGTAGTAGCATAGGTGAAAGTTTGTCTTTAGGCAAGGGTAACAAGTTTTGGATCTGGTTGATGGGTTTGTAGGTGGCAGCAAGATTGTATTTCTTCATAATTTTTGAGAGCCATTCGGAGATGCCTTTGATATAAGGTATGGGAATCCTATGGGGTTGTTCTTGTCTAGGTTGAAGTGTGGAGAAATTGCTGATGATTTTTTGAGTTGTTTTGAGATTGTAACTATTTAAAGTGGCTGTGTTTTTGATTATTTCCAATTCTTGTTTTAGAGAATCCTTGGAGGAACATAAACTGTGTGCTCTGGTTACCAATGATTTAACGATGCCAAATTTTTGAGAGGGATGATGAGTTTGAAGTATTGTGAATGTAGCGGCCTGAAAATGTTGGTTTGCGATAGACAGAGGTGGAGATGAAACCGTCTTCTTTTCTTTGGATATGTAAATCCAGAAAGGGGATGCCTTGTGGGGATTCTCTTTCTAATGTAAATCTGATGCGAGGATGAAGAAGGTTGATTTTTTCTAAAAACTGAAGTAGCTCTTGTTCGGAATGACTCCAGACTGCGAAGATATCATCGACATATCGAAGCCAGAGTTTTGGTTTTGGTTTGGGTTTGAACGCGAGGATTTTTTCTTCTAGATGTTCTATAAACAGACCTGCCAAGTTGGGTGACAAGGGAGACCCCATTTCCATGTGAAGTAACCAGAAGTGTTAATAAATTTGAAAAGTTCAACAATGTCCGACGGAAATTTCTGATTTAATAGGTCTACAGTTTCTTTATGGGGGATATTGGTGAAGAGAGAGACGATGTCGAAGCTAATTAGCATGTCTGTTGTCAGCAGTTGAATGTCTTTTATTTTGATATGAAAATCTGTGGAGTTTTTTATTGAAGAGGTTGAATGGCCTATGTGGGGATGGAGAAGGTTTGATAAAAATTTTGATAACTTGTAAGTCCGGCTGCTAATTGAATCAACGACAAATCTGAGTGGGACGTTGTTCTTGTGAAGCTTGGGTAAACGTATATTCTCGGAGGTCTAGCATGGTATGTTTCAACATTGAACTGCTGACAACAGACATGCTAATTAGCTTCAACATTGTCTCTCTTCACCAAAATCCCCCATAAAGAAACTGTAGACCTATTAAATCAAAAATTTCCATCGACATTGTTGAACTTTTCAAATTTGTTATCACTTCTGGTTACTTCACATGGAAAGGAAAAATCTACAAGCAAGAGGAGGGAACAGCAATGGGGTCTCCCTTGTCACCCAACTTGGCAGATCTGTTTATAGAACATCTAGAAGAAAAAATCCTCGTGTTCAGACCCAAACCAAAACTTTGGCTTCGATATGTCAATGATGTCTTTGCAGTCTGGAGTCATTCTGAACAAGAGCTACTTCAGTTTTTAGAAAAAATCAGCCTCCTTCATCCTCGCATCATATTTACATTAGAAAGAGAATCCCCACAAGGCATCCCCTTTCTGGATTTACGCATCCAAAGAAAAGAAGACGGTTCCATCTCCACCTCTGTCTATCGCAAACTGACATTTTCAAGCCGCTACATTCACAATACTTCAGCTCATCATCCCTCTCAAAAATTTGGCATCATTAAATCATTGGTAACCAGAGCACAGAGATTATGCTCCTCCGAGGATTCTCTAAAACAAGAATTGGAAATAATCATAAACACAAAACAACTCAAAAAATCATCAGCAATTTCTCCACACTTCAACCTAGACAAGAACAACCCCATAGGATTCCCATACCTTATATCAAAGGCATCTCCAAACGGCTCTCGAAAATTATGAAGAAATACAATCTTGCTGCCACCTACAAACCCATCAACCAGATCCAAAACTTGTTACCCTCGCCTAAAGACAAACTTTCACCTATGCTACTCTCTCTTCTTTGGTGCATCAATCCGAAAATTGGTAAATATAGCAGCACATCACAACATCCTGTCTTGTGACTTCCTTTTTATCTCTTCATAACTTTTAGTGCTAGTTAGCATCATTATGTTATTTATATATGAAATTCTTGGTCTACCTCGTGGCCTCTTTCCTTCTACAGTCCCCTCTATTATTTCTGTAATCAGTCCCCCATGCCTCAAATGGCTACTACCTGATGTATATGAGGTTCCATGCTCCTATAAACTCTCTTATTTTGGACAGACAGGCAGATCAGTTTTTAAATGCATTTCGGAACATTAAGACCATATCCCCCTCATCAAACTGCAAAAATCAGGCCTCGCTCAACATGGAGTTGAAAACCCAAACCACAAGATCCATTGGAAAAAGACAAAACTTCTACACAGATCTTCATATAAATATGAACACTTATATAAAGAAAGTGCTGAAGCCCTACTCCACAGACCAAATCTAAATCACAATGATGTTCTTGCCATCCCTAAAGTATGGGAAATTGTCATACAAAATGGTGTAAAATAATAACTTAACTATAATTAATTTTAATTTAATTTAAGTAGTTCAATTTAAGTTCAGGCTGCAACGTGCCACTGCACGCAATTTGGATTCCATTGTACGTACGTGCCTTTTCTTTTCTCATTCCTAGTATTGCCATACTTGACTGATGATGTCCTAAGATACCTAGGACAAAACATTTACCTAATAAAAAACCTACTACTGTGGTTCCCGTGTGTTAAATTTAGTCATGAATTCTCCACAGGTTTCTCTATATAATCAACTTTTATACCTGTATTAGCCATGGTCATGATGTATATAGCCATACTCATCCACTGTTACTATGAAGAGGGTGTCTGGATATTTTTGATCAGATAGTGAATCTCTAAGCCAGTGTATCCCTTTAAATTACACCCTTACTGCTAGACCACACATCGTTCTCAGTTCTAATCTAGCCGATGAATAGAGGAACTCTTTCTGGAACTGGTTCCAGAGTTAGTTGATCTCTGATACAGGCAAAGAAAATCGATCATAGAACGCGCATTATTTCAGACAAATAATATATACTGTGTTAGGGACCACAAGATGGCAGCACTTAGTCTGCCTCTCTTCATTGGATGCCGTTTATAATTTAGTGGTAGTTTTAGATGGGTCAGCTATCTCCGACTGGCTACTGGTGGAGAGTGAACTGCCCCCTCCGTCTCCAAACGTTGGACAGGACTAAAATGGCCTCGCCTACTCCCTATAGGGAACAAAAGGCACTAGCAATTTTTTTTTTTAATGAATCTCTTCCAATTTATGTTTCCATATTTGAAAATTTCTCATAATGATTATAATCTCACTCTGTATTAGTTAAACTAATTTTCCTCAACATCATTCTCTATATGCCTAGTGTCACGAAGGAAATGATTTAAGCATGAAGTAGAGATGCTGCTTAAAGCCATCAACACCATTTCCTTCTTGGCTCTCCACTCGTGGGTACAACTATTCTAGAAGTAACTTTCCGGGATTCCTCCTTTTCGTTCAACCTCTATTAATGTTATATCATCATCTTCCATCAGTCATGGGCAGACAGCTACAAAGGCCACAAACTTATCCCTCTTATTTCTATAAATCTGTCATGTTATCTAAAGCACTCCAGCTATCCATATATTCCAAACTTCCCTTCTTAAACATTCTTATTATCATGTCATTTGTTATCACTGCTTACTCCTTCACTATCTTACGAAAAACATACACACTTCCTTATTCCAATGAACAACCTTTAACATCACTAAAATCTTTCATTTCACAATTTACAAATTGCTTTCAAGTCATTTGTACCTATCACTACTATATCTCATCCACATTTTGACCTCTCTCATGAAGTTATGCGTCCTAATCATTCTCCTCCAAGCAAGCACTCCTCTAACTATACATACATACTACACATTCAAATCCTAGAATCTCCATATATGACATTTCTCATTCTCTCCTCTTCGAACTCACATTATCTTTGTAGTTTCTCAACCCTCTCTCTCTGTAACCTCTCCCATTCACTCTCTTCAATTCAGTTCTTAATCACATACTCCAATTCTTTTTTTTTTTTTTGATAGTTAAGCTGTGGCCAAATATTATTGTGTTAACAAAACTTAGCTGATGGATATATTTAGAGTAATAAAATGTGAGGAGTATTTATATGGAAGACTAATAGAATAGAAAGGGAAGTGTTGCTAAAGAAAAAGAATGAATCCTAGAAGGGTGATGTTTAGAATGAGCATAATATTGACAATTGAAGCAGATTTTGAGGTCTGAAATGAGATAGAAACTAACAGTCGGATGTTGATGTAGTCTATAAAATTCAGAGAAGTATGAATATGGAATATATTGGCAAATTATCTTGGTAGGTGCAATCAATTACAAGTGATCTTATTTATGAAGACCAAATTATGCAAGAGAAATAAGTGCATAGGAAGAAAGGAAATTCAGAGTTGCATAAGGACAGCTATCCTAAGCAACATGACTCGGGGAGGGGGTGAGACAGAATTCTAGCCCAGAGTGTATTAAATTCATTTATTAAAAAAGGAGGCAATCAGGAATGTGGGGGACTGCAGTTAAGGTGTATATGTCAAACTGCAATCCAGTTCAACATATGGCTTAGAGCAATCACTAGCACCACACAATTCCAGCAAAATACATAAGCAGTGCATGAAAAAGAGTTAAGATGTGCTTGAAAGTAGCAGTATCTAAATGTTCCCAGAGTTTGAGAGTAAAGTGGATGAGCATGATTATGAAGAATGTAATCCATAGAAAAATGTTGTGCAAGGCCTTTTGAGAGAAGGATGAGCATGATTAGGAAGAATGTAATCCATAGAAAAATGTTGTGCAAGGCCTTTTGAGAGAAGGATGAGCAGGTGCAAGAGTGATATGAAGTACAGACTAATAATCATGGTATATGGAAAGTGAAGATTACAAAAAGCAGCTTAGGCATGCTAAAAGGAATCCTAGAAATTTCTATTACTATGCAGCAAGTAAAAGAAAGAAGGCTTATAGAACAATAATGTGGCTGAATACAGGTGATGTAGAGGATATAATTGAACTAATGAGCAATGAGTTTTCTAGGATATATGATCCAGACAGAAATAACATGGTACCTACTGCCCTATTAAGAGCCAATGAGAAAACAAAAGCAAATAAGTGAAATTCTTATTACAATAAATCACATGGTATATGACTGATTTTAGCATACTCTAGACTGGATGATGAAATAGCCACATAATAGGTTTCTCACCTCTTCATGCTATACCCTAAAAGTGGGAAAAGTACAAATTTTTACTATTGATGTCAGTTCCTTGGTTATGAATGACTATAGACATAACTAAGATTGGTACAAATTAAAATTCATTTGTTTTACAAAGTCATGTTTGAAGTCTTAAAAAAAAAAAAAAAAAATATATATATATATATATATATTTTGTGTGTGTGTTACTGTAAAAGCCCAAAAGTGGTAAATCCTAGCATTTATCATAGTGAGGTGCTAAAAGTCCGAAAAAGGCCTGTAAAGGCTTCCATTTTGGGCTTTTACCAAACGATTTTGGTAAATGCCAGCATTTATCAACACCAATCAGTAAAAGCCTGAGTACAGTGCAAGTATAGACGGTTGTGAGCGGCTACGATCTAGAATCAGTTTGTTTTTGTGCTAATATAGTTTGCGTTTTTTTATTTACTTTTTTTTTTTTTTTAATTTATTTCCTTCATGAAAATGAGTGATATTGTGCAAAAAAAGTTTTACGATCTTTTGAGTGAATCAGTGAATAATAAGAAGGATAACAACTTTTATTTATCAAGTGAGAGATACAATTCTCTGTTGAATGAAGTGAAAGAAGCTAAAAGTGTTAAAGTAAAACAATGTTGGCAACATGGATTGAAACAAACAACACAAAGTGGTCGGAAAGATAGGTTTAGGCTAGGTAAATCAGTTGCTTTTATTTCATGAACATTTTCTTATAATACATTAATTAAATGTAGTAAAATAATAAAGCAGTTATGTTTAATGTTATTCTGGACAAGCAGGCTTTTACCAATTGGTGTTGGTAAATGCTGGCATTTACCAAAATGGTTTGGTAAAAGCCCGAAATGGAAGCGTTTACAAGCATTTTTCAGACTTTTACCACATCACTATGGTAAATGCCAGGATTTACCACTTTTACCATAGTTTAATCATCAGAAAAAAAACTGATGGAATACATGTTTGACAAATTAAAATCTTTCCCCATTTCCTGGAGAAAAGCTCTATGAGACTGAAAAACTGACATGCACAAATAGCTGGAAAAATCCAAATATAGGAAATTTTGGGTGGGAGTGGACTTATTAAGCAAGCAATCCATAAAAAGTGCATGATGTGGAAGGAATATTTTGAGAATAAAGGCAAGAGGAGTTACAAAATATATAAAGTGCAGGCCAGAAAAGTTACATGCACTGTTTGGAAAGTTAAGGTGGAGCTTAAAAAAAAAACAAAATTGGCTGTGCAGGCTAAATGCAACTCAAAGAAAGAATGAATGTGGAAGTATAACTTTGCTGAATGTAGATGGTACCTTGTTTCTGAAGCAGATGTGATTGTTCAAATAATGAGTACTCACTTTGTAAAGATCTACCAACCTGGTATATGTAACACAATGCAGTGTTACCACTACATTGGATGGAGAGAGAGAGGTGCATGAAAAGGAGGTTGTAAAGCTGTTGCATAACCTGGATAAGAATTTGACAATAGGGACAGATGGAATGTTCAACTGACTGGCTAGGCCCTTCATGTGTTTGTGTAATTTGAATCTCATTCAGGAAAGATCAATTAGGAATGGAAAGATTGTATGACAGTACTGTTGAATATTTTAGAGAAGATAAGAACTCTCATATAAAAATGGGATGACAGATGGGCTATACTTTGCAACATGGATTTACTAAAGGAAAGTCGTGTTTTAGCAATTTGCTTGTATTCTATAATAATGTTATCACTAAAAACACACGTAATAACCACAGTAATGACTATTTAATTCGTAAATATTTCATCCCAAGTATCGCGGGACATCATCAGTACAGTAGTTTAAACAATACTAGGAATAACATACAGTTAGGGTGCATGATTACAATGGAATCTCAATATGCGTGCAGTAACGTGCTATAGAAGTGAATTAAATATAACTGGGGGGGGGGGGGAATCTATGTATCTATATATATATATATATATATATAAAAAGATACCCTGTGGAGATTCTTTTTCTAGCGTAAAGAAAAAATATTCACTTTTGAACCCAAACCAAAAATTTGGTTACGATATGTTGAAGACGTATTTGCAGTCTGGGATCATCCCGAACAGGAATTACAACTGTTTCTAGATAAAATCAACCTTCTTCATCCTCGCATCAACTTTACGCTAGAAAAAGAATCTCCACAGGGTATCTCCTTTCTGGATTTACACATTCAAAGAAAAGAAGACGGTTCCATCGCCATGTCTGTCTATTGCAAGCCTACATTTTCAGGTCGCTACATTCACAATTCTTCCGCTCATCATCCATCTCAGAAATTTGGCATCATTAAATCGCTAATTTCCAGAGCGCACAAATTCTGCTCCTCTTAAGATTCTCTAAACCAAGAACTAGAAATAATCAAAAATACAGCTATACTAAATGGATATAATCTTAAAACAACTCAAAAAATCATCAGTCACCTTCCCACACATCAACCCAGGCAAGAAGAAGTCCATAGGATTCCCATACCTTACGTCAAAGCCATCTCCGAACGTCTTTCAAAAATAATGAAGAAATACAATTTTGCCACTACTTACAAACCGATCAACCAAATCTATAACTTGTTACCTTCTCCTAAGGACAAACTCTCACATCTGATGTTACCTGGCGTTTATGAGATCCCATGCTCCTGCAAATTGTCTTACTTTGGTCAGACAGGTAGGTCTGTTCAGAAACGCATCTCGGAACATCAAGACCACATTCGTCTTTTCAAACTGCAGAAATCTGGTCTCTCCCAGCATGGAGTTAAAAATCCAAACCATAGGATCCATTGGGAGAAGTCGAAACTTTTACACAGATCTTTATATAAATATGAACGTTTATATAAAGAAAGTGCTGAAGCCTGCACAGACCAAATTTAAACTGGAACGATGTTCTTACTATTCCTAAAGTATGGGAAATTGTCATACAAAATTGTGTAAAATAATCTTTATATATATATATATATATATTTTTTTTTTTTTCCCCTCCCAGTTATATTTAATTTACTTCTATAATACATTACTGCATGCATATTGAGATTCCATTTTAATCATGTGCCCTAACTGTATGTTATTCCTAGTATTGTTTAAACTAACTACTGTACTGATGATGTCCCAAGATACTTGGGATGAAATATTTACAAATTAAATAGTCATTACTGTGGTTATTACATGTGTTTTTAGTGATGAATTCACTACAGGTGTTATGGCTAAGCAGAATAAAGAATTGGATAACGCTACACTTATCATCAAAACAGTATCATAGCGTATGATACTTTCCTAATACATTTAATAGGATACTACATGAAATACTACATCTTGCATAAACTGAAGAATATGGGATTGGAATATAAGCTACTGACTTAGATAAGTGGGTGGCTGATAGATGGGTATCAGAAAGTACTGGGGTGTGAATCTGCCAAATATAAGGTGATCAGTGATGTATGTACTTCAAGGATCAGTCCTTGGACCTCTGCTGTGCCATCTATATATTAATGATATTGGGAAGGACCTGATAGGAGATGTTCAATTGTTTACTGATGATGCAAAGATAGGCAGAGCAATCAGGAGTGTCAGTGAAATACAGCACTTACAGAATGATTTGAATAGGCTTGAATGGTTGTTAATTCAATTTTAGTGTAAAATTATGCATTGTGGCATGCTGAGATATTACGAGGGGAAGAATGAATATGAAAGAATAATTCTTCTGACTACAGATGATGGGAAGGTGACAGATGCAGAAGAGGTTGTTCAGCTAATGAGTGCCCATTTTGCTAAACGCTATCAACCTGGTGTATGCAACATTGAGTTCACTGCTACTTCTTCACTGAATGAAGAAACTCAGGTATGTGAAGAGGAAATTAGAGCTGGTGCACAAACTGAAGAAGAATACAGCAACAGGGACTGATGGGATATCAGCATGGGTGCTAAAAGAGTGTTCAGCTGAACTGGCTATTCCTTTGACCAGGCTATATAATTTGAGTCCCAGAACAGGGAAGATTCCACAATTGAAAGAATGTATGGTAATTCCATTACACAAGGGTGGCGCAAAGACTGATGTATCCAACTATCGGCCAATCAGTATCTCAGGAGTGGTGGGGAAGATTTTGGAAATATTGGTTAGAGCTTCATTAAGAAATGGATTGACAGTGAATTCTACTTCGCAATGAACAGCATGGGTTTTATTAAGGGAAGTTCATGTTTTAGCAACTCGCTCACATTCTATAATAATGTTACCATTGAACTAGACAAGGGAAATGGATACACCGTGATACTTTTGGATTTTGCTAAGGCTTTTGACAGAATACAGTAGGAAGACTGTTGCATAAATTGGAGACTGTGGGTTTGGTTTATAAAATATTATCATGGATAAGAGGATGGCTGCCTGGCAGATATCAAAAAGTGGTATACTGGGGATATGATTTTGCAAGATTTAAGGTAACTAGTGGTGTACCACAAGAATCAGTCCTTGGTCCACTGTTATTCAATCTGTATATTAATGATATTTGGAAAGATTTGACAGGTGGCATACAGCTATGTGCTGATGATGCAATGATAGATAGGGTAATCAGGAATGCAGCTGATATGCAGTACTTACAGAATGATTTGAATATGCTGGAATTGTAGTCAGGGAAAAATGGATGTCAGTAAATGTAAAGTCATGCACTTTGGCATGATTAGATATCCAATGCTGTATTATATTGGTGGGATTATTCTGGAAGAAACTGATCAGGCTAGAGATCTTGGAGTATTAGTGGATAGCAAGTTGAAGTTCAGGAGCCATGTAGCAAAGATTGCAAATACAACTCAAAAGATGCTGAAACAAACTTTAACATGTAAGATAAGGATGTCATTTTGCCTCTTTACAAGACTGATAAGACTTGGACTATTGCATGTAGGTCTGGTCTATTGTGATTCTGCTTTCCATTGTGATTCTACAGTGGAGAGAGTGCAAAGCAGCGTGTTAAAAATGAATCAGGATTGTGGAATACTGATGATGAAGACAGATTGAGAATTTGTAGGCTGAAGACACTGTAAGAGTGACTGCAGTCACTCAATGTAAAAATCACTAATCAGCTGGACCACTGCCCTTCAGAAGGCATAAAGAATTTTTTTGAAGGTTCTCTGTGCACTACTTCAAACATGAAATAGTATTCTGTGGCTTAGTGTACCATGTGGCTTACTATACAGAAAATCTTGATGCCAGCATGTCCATTTGGATATGTGTTAATTAAGGTGAACTAGTTAAACCTCTGACTTGCTGTTCAATTTACCAACTGTTTGCTGAAGATGAGAGTGCCAAGTTGGATAAGGTGATAAATTATCCCAACACAAAATGTATGACTGATCTAAACAAGATGGTGCTATCAGCACAGGATGCCAAATGTAAAACTATGAATATTGGTTTGAAGAGATTCCAGAAATCATGTTTTATTTACGGGACTTTTCTATAAGAAACTAATGAGATTAGATATTCGAATAATGATAGATTAGGAGTCTAAGATAAGGGATTGTTGCAAGTAGTGCAAATAACATAAAGGATAACAGCAATGCTGAGAAGATAAAGACATACAAGGATAGTGATGATTACAACCTCTTTACAAAAGCCTCCATATGACTATCTGAATTGCTATTATTTGGTGTGGTCTCTGGGATAAAAAAAACAATGAAAGTCAGTAATAATGAAACAAATGTTGAGTGTAAAAAATATTAAGAGAAAGTGGACTAATAATCCTAGTGAACAGGCAGAGAAGAGGTAATGATGATGAAGTCACACTGGGAAAAGAATATTATAGTAGAGAAGTAGGTGAAATCTCATGATGTGATGGGAATGAAAAGGACAAAGATTCATACCTGGAAAAAGAGAAGAGCCTGGAACTATACAATATCAGACTGTTCTCTTTATCCAAGTGTGATTCCTTGTCATCTTGGCAAGTAAAAATGAAAGAAACTACCAGTGGGAATAAGGAATATGTCAGTGATAAATGACATACTCACCACTTAATGAATTCTAGAATTCTTTGGAGGGAGGGGGATGCCTGTATAACTAAGGAATAAGAAATGACTAAAGCTTAGTCAGAGAACAATATCCATCAAACTGCAAATTGTTTCCAAAATGTAGGAACAGTATTCAATAAAAATAGCGCAATTGGAAGAACGACGGTACATTGCGCCCTTCGATTGGAATAGGTCTAAGTTCGATTCTCGTCACAACGGGAGGAATCTTTATCTGGATGATTTCAATCGAAGGTGAGTTAGCCGATCTCATACGGAAGAAGCAGGGTTTTTTCTCCCGGAAACTCGGGTTTTCATCCCGCATACAGACAAATCGGCCCTTCAGAACACATGCAATTTACAGACAAAAAATACTAGTTGTGGTAGTGGTGGAGGTGGGCGGTAGATGGCGTTGATGGAGATAATTTGAAAGGTTCGGTGTAGTGGTTGAGACAGTTGTAGGTGTCCTCCCACGATGAGTCTTCGGACTCCTTGGAGGTGTCATGAATAATAATAATAATAATAATAAAAATAGTACAATCACATTTGTGTAAGCATTGTTTAGATAAAACTCAATGGAAGTGAAGAAAAGCACTATCAAAATAAGAAACATTAATAGTGCTTTTCTTACAGTTTACCATTCCTCTACATGTCAGCAGAGGGATGGTAAACTGTAGCCTTGTGACAAAAAAAAAAAAAAAAAACTTTAGAACCTAAAATAGCAAAATCTTAAGAAGAAGAAAAAAAATCCAACTAAATCAGCAAAGACATAAGAATCTGCATTTTGTGTTCACTTATAGTAGACACAAAAAAAGTGTAAGAAGCAGTCTAGGAAAGAAATCATAGGGAAAGTTTCTGGCAAGTAATCCAGCAGGTGCTCTGCAAGAACACAGAAAAACATGTTATGAAAAATAAGGTGTAAATGTACCCAAACAGTCATGGGAAGAACATAGAAGATAAATATCCTGAAAGTAGCAAAATGTTCTTAAAACCATTGAAAAAAAAATTTTTAAATGGTAGAAAGAGATGAAAAAAAAAAGGAATCAGAGATGAAAATGAGAACAAAAAACGGAACATAAGATTATTCCGAATGACTTGAGTAATTACTTAGAAAATTATTAAATTAAATAAATGTTGACAGAACACTGGTTTCCTGGAGGAACACTGTCATAAGCATTTCTGGTCACATCGATGATACATGATCAGTTATGCTCAAATAAGATGTAAAGAGAGAACAGTTTTCCATATCTACAATGCAAAATTCAGAAGACCTGGTCATAAGGTTGCATTCCAGTTCCAAATGACTAGAATACACAATAACAAAAAAAAAAAAAAAAAAAAAAAAAAAAAGGAAATTAAAAGTGAGAATTAGAGATTTTGGGGGGGGGGGGGGGGGGGGTTCAGATAAGCCCTATGCAAGCATATCTGAAAAAAAGAGGCTAAGAAAAATATTGAAGAGAAACAACTGACTTCAGGCCAAATTAGGATGGTCAAGATCAGAATTTTACTTTAATATGTGTAGTGAAATCACAGGAAAATTAAAAAAAAAGTTCTCTTAAATTTCGTGAATGGGATATTATAAAAATAATGCTGACAGTTGGAACTGAGGCATGTAGGGCAATGGTTTGATGTAAAATCAGGTATAAGACAAAGAAGCGTAATATCTCCAACTATTCATCATACATATATATATATCACAGTAATAAAGGAAATGATATTAAACCTTGTGTAGAGGCTTAAGTGCTGTGAGGACATTATGTTGGAGGTTTAATGGATTTTTTACAACACTCAAAAAGAATTAAATTAGAATTTAATACTCCTATATTTCGTCCTAGTCACTAGGACATCTACGGGGATTACAAAGACAATTAATGTAACATGCACACAAAAACTTACAATACTAAGCCCAACCACGTGGGTGACACTAAAGTCCTATCTAGGTGGAGCGCCCTCTAAGGGCGGTAGTAGGTGGCCTGGAATGTAAGGTGGGACCTCTGGTGATGAGTGTTTCCCAAATCTTCGGAAGCTTAATGCAACCGTATTTGTTAAGATTTGGTTGGTTTCTGAGAGCTGCTGCTGCTTCTAAGAAAAGTCTCTCTTTCTTGAATTTGCTGTGGTGGAGCATGGTGGTTTTCTTCCATGATACTCTGTGGGTGGTGTTCTAATTTAATTCTTTTTGAGTGTTGTAAAAAATCCATTAAACCTCCAACATAAAGATATTAAACCTGATTTCAAAATCAGATAGGTTCAACTCAGCTCTTAAATCCTTTGCAGATAGATCCACTGCAAACTTTCAGGACTAGCAAAGTTGATATGAAAGTCAGCAATAATGAAACAAAAACTATGAAAACAGGCAAGAGCATGGAAACATCTACATTTTTGATCTACAGAACAAGTATAATATTTCAGCTATTACACACAATTGTTAGTGAAGATGGCAAATTAAATAAAATAAGCAGAACTGGTATGGTCTATGAGCCAAAGTGCTGATACCGTTGGTTCAGCACTTTGGCCCACTTTCATTCCATATAATGTGTTTAAACCAATTTTAAATTAGTGACTTGAGTCTGGTTTGAAATAAAACAGCTGATCAAAGATATGCGAGTCAGTGCCGTAACGAGGGTGTGGCGAAAGAGGCGCCTGCCACGGGCACAACTAGGTTTGGGGTGCAAAATGTAAAAAAATAAAAATAAATAAATAGATATAAAAGTCCACTATTTATTTTTAAATTTCGGCAATATGCCGCTTTAGACACACAAATTCTGCAACACATTGATGGGGTTAATAGTAAGTATTTAACATATTGCATTTAGTAAAATTTAACTTGTTACATTTAAATTTTTCCAAATTTTTGTCATTTTTTTTTTGGGGGGGGGGGTGCCAGTTAGACACTTGCATTGGGGTTAGGGGGGTGCAAATTAGACACTTGCCACAGGCGCTTCATACCCTCGTTACTGTACTGGTGCGAGTGCTCAAGAAGGTTGGCAGCTTAAAATACTTGGGCTCAATCTTCACAAAGGATGGTAATTGATGCAAGCATGGAACATTACGTGAATACTGGCTGGATGAAATGGAGAGCGCTGTCTGGAGTATTATCGGAAGGATGCCAGCATGAGTCAAGGAAAATATATATAAAACAGCAGTACAACTGGCCATTATATATAGTGCAGAATGTTAGCCTCTTAAGAAACAACAAGAACAAAAGCTACATGCCACTGAGATGAATATGCTTTGGGTGGGCCAAAAGCATTACCATGCTGGATTACAGTGTGTAATGAACACATCCATGGAAGCTTCAAAGTCAGATTCTGGAGCTAATAAAATAACTGAGTGCTGGCTTGGATAATTTGGATGCTGGACACATCATGAGATGCCCTGTAGATCACGTGACACAAAAGGTATAAGAGACATCCATGTTTAACATGGATCTCCCTTAAAAAAAAAAAATTAAAAAAAAAGCTGATCAAGGCATAAATATATGCCTGTATCAAGCCCAATTAGATGTTTTTTTTTTTTTTTTTTTTTTTTTTCTCCCCTACTGTCCTACTGATGTTAATACAAACTGTCATAATTATAGTTTTATCTGAAGGGAATTCATATTGACAAACGTTAAGGTGAAAATGGAAGGAGTATTTAAGGTAGTTTGAAAACTGAATGTTACGGATTTTATCCAGTAGGGTAAGAAGTCAAAAGCAGCACACATAGTAATTAGATAGCATATATTTTTAGCAATAGAATACATATAGGTAGAACTCAACAAATGCACTCATCAACTCATCTGTGATGAGTATATTATCAGCTGGCAAGTAGCTGCAAACTGAACAAAATGGAATTTTTTTGTATTTAATAATAACTTTCTAAACAAAATCATTTTTATCTTTAAAATACAATCTGGCACAACTGTTCTATGGAACTCTTATTGACTTTTTTTGAGACATAGCATTAAAAAATAGGAGGGGGGGTGAATTTTTGTGCTTGGTGAGCAGGATTTTGTATAATTTGAGTTCTACATATAGGTGAATTTTCTAATTCATTCCATTGTAAATACAAGACATTAAAGTAATACAATAATACAATACAACCCTGAGAAGGATTATTAAAAATGTTCATGTAAGAATAAATCAAAATAAAGTTATGATCCTAGTAACTTTTTTTAAAAAATCAATTCTAAGCAATGCACAACCTATAGCACATTAGTGCCTTGCACAACTGATGCATTTAAATGTCCAAGATATCTAGAAGACACCTCCCCTTTTTTTTAAAATTATACCTTACTGTATTATTGTGTTCTCTCAGCAATGCAACAATGCAGAATTGCTTTTCATGGTGTGAATTAGATCCACTGGCCATAGTGTATAAAATCATTAACAGGTCTGCACTGATGTTCTGGACAATCAGATGTCCCACACTGTGCCAATTTTCTGGTACAGTACAGCAATTACACCTTCCAACAAGTGGGATGAATTGGAATACAGAATTAGGCTAAGCTAGTGTCTCTTCACTAATGGAACTTATTAATATGTTAAAGAGCATAGCACAATACCATGAACTTTTGCTCAGAAATTCGAAATTTTTCCATGACACATGAAACCAGTCTTTATTACCAAAGTGGGATAATGTATTAATTATTAAGCTCTGTTAATGAAATCTATATTTGTGCATATCCCATGACTTTTGATAGGATAGTGTACATATTCAATTGCAAAGGTCAATGACATATGTGAAATGTGCTGCCAGTTATCAACATATGACTCATTACTATTGGACTAGCACTATACTGGTATATCTTTTAACTATTTTGTGCCTGTAGTAAGGGATTTTTTATTTCCTATAATGTTGTATTTTATAGATAGAACCTTATTCAAAGCTGCTTAAATTGAATTCATTTTATTTTTTTCGGGCATTTGTAGCAATATACAGATAACAAAAGAAATTAAAAAAAAAAAAAGATATGCATACACACATACTCATTTCGTTTCTGTTATGATTTATGTATTACTATAAATGTTGGAAGAAACAACTGCATATCACAATATGCCCAATTAGCAACAAGAAAAAATTATGCAGCCAATTATATTAATGAGCCTAGTAAAAAAATGAAATGAAAATATTCCAATTATTGAGATGCGCTGTGAAAATATTTTATCACTTTCAATATCTTGCAGATTGTATATTTCATCGAATGGCTGTAATTTAAATATTACAGACCTGTTAAAACTTGTTACTTGTTAATGCTTACCTCTGCCGGCTTATTAAGAACTTTGGCAACTAATTCAGAAAGGAGTAAGTGGAAATTTTCAGGGATTGCACCTTGAGGCAGATTTGTATCAAAATTACAGAGTGGCATTTTCAAACAAAATTATATAACTATCAAAAAACCGAGCTATATACGACGCGATACTGTGCGATAAGCCTCTTATTAAGGTCAAACCAAACTTATCACCAAGGAAAGATAATTTCGTCTACCATCAGCTGATTTAGCAAAGCATTGAAAAGCTACAGTTAATGGTCAACTTATAAACATTTCTTCAAGGTCAACTTAAGGTTCCAAACGATAGTGACAAACGTATTTGTGAATCGTATTTATGCCAACTGGTGTTATATCCTTGGCGAATATCCTGCCATGATTAAGCTTTGTCTAATCTCTGACGACACAATTTTTGCAATGACGATTTAATTTAATATCACGATAACATTAATAGCATATAATAATTTAAAATGTAATTCAATGCAAGCGCGTGTTGATAAAACATTCAGCGACCTCTATCACAACTTCGTTGGAACGTTCCACCACTAGGTACACCTTTATTTTTTTTTTTCTCAGAGGCTGTGTAGCTCAGCAAATGTGGCGCTTAACCGAACGAAGGAAGACTTCTTGGTTTCGAATCTAGTCGGCGACTAGAAGAAATTTTTCTAAGCCTTTTTCCGACCGACTCCCGAGTTTTTTCTCCCGGAAACTCAAGAAAATTGACCGTAGAAACTACAGTATTTCAGACATTAAATACGAGGGGTTAGGGACCACGAGATGGCGGCACTTGTCGAGCCGTCTCTCTTCACTGCGTGCCTGTAAATTAGTGATAGCTTGGGCCAGCTATCTCTGATTGGGTACCATTGGATATTGAACTGCCCACTCAGTCTCCAAAAGGTAGGGCTAAACGGCCTCGCCTACTCCCTATATACTGTAATAAAAAGGCGTCAGCTGATTTTTTTAAATGTTATTTAAACGATAACATTTTTAAAGGTTGTCATGAAAATATGTTATAAAGAAAAAGCGTTGAGTATTAACGACTCAGTTATTATTATTTGACACCTTCAGGGAGTCAAAAGACTTATCGAGGGAGAGTGTGCCAACAGCATCGAAAGATTGGACCCCTTCCAACTACTAACCATAAATAACGGCGCAGCAAGAGCAATAGCATGCCTTCCCAAGATGAGTCCATGGAGGTCTCAACACAGTAATAGCGATTTTATACGACTCATGTGAAAGTTATGTACGCATGGCACCTTAGTACTGGATAATCGATAACCCTTATTCTAGAACAAACATGAAACATTTTCAGCCATGTAAGAACTCTCAATAAACAATATGATGTTCGCGCATGGGTAAAAGAAATTCGTCATCTAATCAGTCATCTATTATGATATATTATTATGTCAGTCATCTAATATGACAAGTGCTGATTACCATGAAAGTAACAAATTCTCAAAGTTGAACTCTGATCTAGTCTTGCCAATAGTTGAGTTCATAGCTAGTGATGATTTTTGAGCAGGAGAATAGCAAACTGCTACCATCCGTAGGATGGATTTTGCCTAATTTCGAGATCATATTAACAAAAATAATGGCTCCAGGACTACCACTATCCCATATGGCACATTTGTACGAATTAGAAAAAGGTTCCCTTTTCTCTATAAGTTACTGGTAAAGTTCAATACAGGTACATCACCAACTTACTGGTACCCCCCCTTTGGCCCAATTAAAATTACTAGAGTGAATTACTTGAAGTTCCTTCGACTATCTGACTGACTCATTGCGTTTGCCATAGATAGTACATTGTTAGATCCTGAATGGAGAACTTTTGAAAGGAAATTATTCATTCAGAATTTAACATGTTAAATCTAACAACTTAAGGAGATACCTGCACTCCAGCAGAAAATAAGGAAAATTGTTTGCTATATGTGAGAATATATATTCCTTATATGTAATTTACTGAGTTTTATTGCTGTCTAACTGGAAATCAAAATAGAGAATTTGTATCAGAAAATTGTTAGTTTCATTAAGATATCTTGTATGCTGTAAATCACTAGACAAGTTGTAAGTAGCAGTCCAAAGGTCGCATGTGAGCTGGACAAGTTAAGCGTAGAGGCAATGGCATATGCAAGTGACGTTTATAGCACGCTTTCCACGAAAATAGCACTCCAAGAGCAAAAGGAGAGTAAGGGATCAACTTACTGGCATGAGCGAAGAAGGTCGTGCGGAAAATACGCAGCCAAAAAGAGGGCGCACGAAGTGGGAATATAAGGCGATGCGCGTCATTTTACAGAACCTTTTTCTGGCTTTTCTTCTCGTGGATACTTTGACTGTTGGTTCGATAGAGACGTGCCTCAGTGCAGGTATGTCGGACAGCGGGCCTTTTTCTGGAGATGCTTGAGAGATTCCACGCGGAGCTAATCGTGAGATATTGTCCTCTGCAGAATCGAGCCCTCGCTGAATGTCCTATCGGAAGGAACGGAGAAAGTTTCCTTAGACGCGGTAACAGACACCTGCATGTCCGGAAGCAGTTCAAGGACAGCGTAAGCCCAACTCCAGGTGCAGAGACAATTGGAAGGTAATCAGACCCTACACGTGGGAAGCGACCTGATATCCGGAAAAGAGTCGGTATAGTAGAGAATTTTATTATATTATATGTTTCATTTGTGTTAAAGGAAGGAAATTCGTGTGTAATAGAATAATGTGGACAATTTATTAGAGAACCTTAGTGAGAATTAATATTTGGAGTAGCTAGTTTCCGTTAAAATTGTCTAGAAGCGATTACATGTATGAGTGTGACTGAATTTGATAAGTGAAGCTGACATTGCAGAAAGCATTTGATTGAATGTCACCAGAATGTATAATATATAACTAATGAGTAACTTGTGGAAAAGGATTATAGTTTATGTAGTAATGTGTTCCATTTACCTTATCAAGTTTTTTGTTTAGCATTTTCCTGAACTAACTTTAACATTAACCTGAATGAACTAACACGTGATAGAGTCAGCTGTAAATAGTACTAAGGTCATTAATCGCTGTGAATTTGGGATTAATTGTTCGCAGAATGTTAACAGTATACACAGTGGGCTAATTCGCACACAGGGAGATTATGAGAGGAAGGGAGTATTGCAGTTTATGTACTAATGCTCGAAGTATTAGGAATAAATGTGAGGAATTTTTGTCATTACTTAGTACGACATGGCCAAAAATCTTAGAAATTAGCGAAACTTGGTTAACCAAGAATGATATGGTTATTGGGATTGAATGTAAGGGGTACAGTATTTTCAGGCAGGACAGAGATTATTATTATTATTCCTGATACCTCCAAGGAGTCCGAAGACTCATCGCGGGAGGACATCTTCAACTGTCTCTACACCTTACCTCTACTACGAATCAACTCCATCTACCGCCCACCTCCAACACCACCACAACTAGTAATTTTTTTCTGTAAATTGCGTGTGTTCTGAAGGGCCGATTTGTATGTATGCGGGATGAAAAACCCGAGTTTCCGGGAGAAAAAAACCCTGCTACCTCCGTATGAGATCGGATAACTCACCATCGATTGAAATCGGCCAGATAAAGATTCCTCCCGTCGCGACGAGAATCGAACTTAGGCCCATTCCAATCGAAGGGCGCAATGTACCGTCGTTCTTCCAATTGCGCTACGGAGATGACAGAATGGGGGGAGGGGTTTTATTAATGATAGACAAAACATTAAAGCCAAAAAAGATAGAAGTACCTCACTGTGACAGGTATGTAGAGGGCAGTTCATTAGAGGCTGTTTGGTGTGAGATAGAGATTAACAAGGAGAAATATGTAATTGGTTTTTGCTATAATCCAAGGGGAATAAGGAAGAATGTAGATAGCATGTATTTGCAAATTAGTACGATGAGTGAAGGTCAAGTAATTATTATGGGGGATTTTAACTTTGGGGACATAGATTGGAGGAAGGAATGGTCACAAAGAACAAAGGAAATGGGGTTTATACAGTTAAGAGATAATTACCTGAGACAGCATGTGATGGAAGGGACAAGAGATTCTAGAGTGTTAGATCTGGTCATAACATCGGAGAACATATCAATAAGTAATTTAGTTACAATGTCTCCAATTCAGGACTGGGTGGACAGCAATATGATACTTTATAAGGGGCAATATGGTTTTGTTAAGGGTAGGTCTTGCCTAAGTAATTTGCTTACTTTCTATAATAAAGTAACAATGGAGTTGGATAAAGGAAATCCTTACTCAGTGATACTGCTTGACTTTGCAAAGGCTATTGACAGGATTCCACATGGAACACTGCTACATAAATTAGAGCAAATGGGTATGGATCCGAAGATGGCGATTCGGATTAAAGGACATCAAAGAGTGGTTTACGGAGGAGCTAAGTCCAGAAAAAAGCAAGTGACTAGTGCTGTACCTCAGGGCTCAGTGCTTGGTCCTCTATTGTTTAATTTGTACATCAATGATATTGGAAATACCTTGCATGGAAATATCCACTTGTTTGCTGATGATGCAAAATTGGGAAGAGCGATAATCAATTCAAATGATGTAAATATTTTACAGGATGACTTAAATAGGCTGACGGTATGGACTGAGGTAAATGGCTGTCAGTTCAACATGGCTAAGTGTAAGGTGATGCACTTCGGGAGGATGACATCGCATGCTGTTTACTATATTAACGGAAGTGAACTGCAGGAATTTGATGAGACAAGAGACTTGGGAGTTATTGTGGACAGAGAACTTAAGTTTAAAGGGAATACTGCAAAGATTGCCAAAACATCACATCAAATTATATGGTTGTTGAGGAACACTAACAAGCAGGGATAGGGAAGTTATTGTTCCACTCTATAAGGCCGCATTTGGACTATTGTACACAGAACTGGTCGCCAGGATTTCTTGGTGATGTGGAAGTGGTGGAGAGGATTCAGAGGTGGGTTACAAAGATTGTTGCAGGTCTGTGGGATGTTCCCTATGAGGATAGGTTGATGATCTGTGGGATCCAAAAACTAGCTGATAGATGTAGGAGAGGAGATATGAGAGAGGTATTTATATTGTTAAAGGGATTTTACAGGATTGATACTGATGATATTTTTAAGACCAGTGCAGGATGTGAGAGAATGAGGGGGCCATCCCTGGAGATTGTGTAAGAGTGTGGTTAACAAGGGCGTTAGGACTAGATTTTTTACTTGGAGGGTTGTGAATGGGTGGAATGCTTTGCCAGAGGGGGTTGTGAATGCTTCAACTGTGAATGAATTTAAGGAGAGGTATGACAGGTATTGTGTAAATAATGGTTAGTGTGTCAATGTCGGGTCTCCCTCGATGAGTCTTTTGACTCAATGGAGACACCGTTAAAATAATAATAACTTAGTATGATTTGAATTAACTTAGTATGTATTGATTTTCTTAGCATGAATTTATTTGTATGAAATTCAGATCATTGAATTTATTATACATCATAGTAGTAAATGTCTTGAAATGCCGATATACATGTTTTATTTCTTATGCCTGATTACGAGATCAAATTACCACTTATAAAATTGAACCTAGGCGGGAAGAAAATAGAAAGTGTATAGAGATAGATTACAGGTCACGACTGCTAACTGAAATCTATATGGCCGTACAAAGTGTTTATTAATGTGTATATGCCCAAAGTTTTGGGAAAGTCCTTTCTATAATAGGATACTGGCTGGCGCAGCTTTAAAATATAAATTTGCCAGTATCCAAAAAGGAGACAAACCATAGATTGAAAGTTCTTAGGTCCGAATGCAGAATAAATAATAGCGATTAGATAAAGGTTAGAAAATAGGATAAAGAAACGATGTAACAACATGCTTAACTGTTTGCATTTACCAATGTGATAAGTAAATTTTGTGTTTTGAGCTTTATTTTTTTTCAGTTAACCCTAGCTATAATAAGCGAGATACAGTGTAATCTTGTCTCACACTCAGATTTCCGTGTCATGTTATGAGAGGGGCAAGTCCATTCCATGAAAAACACTCCACACTGTAATGCCACCTCCAAATTTCACTGTTGACACCACACACGCTTGGAGGAATCGTTTTCAGGCATTCGCCACACCCAGATATTCCCATCGGACTGCCACATGGTAAAGCGTGGTTCATCAATTCATCACTACAAATCGCACGTTTCCAGTTTTCCATTGGCGTCGCTCTTTACACCACTGCAGGCTGCACTTAGCGTTCACAGGAGAAATGCTTAGTTTATGGGCAGCTGCTCGACCATGGAACTCCCATTCCTTTTAACTCTCGACGCTCAGTTATGGTTCTGGCTGGACAGTTAGTAGCACTGCGGAACTCTCGGGTGATTGTTTGCATTTTATTCACGCAAAAAGCTTCCTTGAAACACAATTCACTCAACACAGCTCTTTGCCGTTTATTCTGTTGTGTGATGTAACGCGAAGGGATCACGTTGTATACCATGAATCCTTTGCATGTGATTCAAAAATTTGAATATGTACCCCATAAGAATCAGTTACACAAATTTCCACAAGCTGATTCTTCTGAATTTCTGGACACTATTGTTTTACAAAACATGCAGAAGCCAGCCATTTTTATAAACTTTGAGGCAATTGGGAATAAAAACTTCAAAGTGATTCTGGGAAATTCATATTCAACTACTATAAATGAAACACCCAAAGATCAGCCTCATTAAAATACAAATAAGAAATTAAAAAAAAACATTGAGCATTTAAAATGGCAGTTAATAAAAAATAAAATTGGACAATTTGGAAATAAGCCGTGTTTAATATTCAGCCCTCTGAAACTACAAATTCTCTGGATCTCCTAAACTAATAGACTACAATAACAGTATGCCAGGAGAAGAGGTGGATGGAAATACCCATCTTTCTTCTGAGTAACTCCTTCATCAAAATACAAAATCATGCAGCTTCAATTTCATTTTTAATTTAACAATTTCACATTGAATTATCTTCCATCGAAAATTCAGATATATATTAGTGAAATAAAAGTGACTGTAACATCTCTTTTTCAAATCTTTTTTGTACCAACAGTCATATTCTGTACCTTTATAGAATCCGTTGAGTCAAATTACCTCTAGAACAGTGTTTCTCAATCACTGGGTCCTGGCATCAATTATACCAGCCTACGAGAGGTTCTGGAATTCGTCATTTTAGTTTTCTAAGCATTTTGCATGAATAAATATTTCATAGTGGAATTATTCTTAGGAGAATAATATTCGGGAATGTGTCTAAAAGCTCAGACCCAGAACGTCTAAATAACGTCTGTGTAGCAATTGTCAGTAACCAAGCCACGTATTTTTACACATGGAAGTATTGATGAATGATCAGGAATTTTCAGACATCAAAATCTTTGAACATTAGGAAAAGGGAATATCGCTGTTTATGACCGGTCATAAAAATCGGCTTGCTAGCAAGCCTATTACAACAATAGTTGACGTATCGTCTGTTCTCAAAACTGAAAGAACACATCTTCTTCTTCTTCTTCTTCTTCTGCAGCTTCTCCCACTTAAGTGGAGTCACTGTTTGTTATGAGTCTCCTCCACACCTTCCTGTCTTGGGCTGTCACCACATCCAAGTTCTTCATCTTCAAGTCCTCTTCTACCAGCTCCCTCCATCTCTTCTTTGGCCGCCCACGCTTTCGCCTTCCTTGCACATCCATCTGCATGACCCTTCTTCCCACATATTCGTCCTCCCTCCTTATCACATGACCAAACCATCTCAACCTTGCCTCCTGTATTTTCGCTCCTAAGTTCGTAACTTTCACTGTTCCCCTGACATAGTCATTTCTCAGATGATCCTTTCTGGTCACACCGCACATCCACCTAAGCATTCTCATCTCTGCTACTTCCATCCTGCTGATGTTATTTTTCCTCAGGGCCACAGTTTCTATAGCATATGTCATAGCTGGCCTCACTACTGTCCTATAAATTTTGCCTTTCAGATTGATCGGCACCCTCTTATCACATAACACTCCAGCCATCTCCCTCCAGTTCCTCCAACCTGCTTGTATCCTGCATCCCACTTCCTTCTCACCTCCTCCATCTTCTTCCACTGTCGAACCTAAGTATCTAAAGTCTCTCACCTTCCTGATGACATTTCCTTCCAGCTCCAGGTCTGTCTCCTGGCCACCGCCCACTGCGCAACACATATACTCTGTCTTACTTCTGCTCAGTCTCATACCTCTCTCTTCCAGTACTTTTCTCCATCTTTCCAGTTTAGTTTCCGCTTCTTCTCTTGTATCTACACACAGCAAGATGTCATCTGCATACAACATTGTCCAAGGTGCATCTTCTCTCACCTCCTCTGTTACCACCTCCATCACAATATTAAACAGAAACGGACTTAATGCTGACCCTTGATGCAAGCCAACTGTTACTTGAAAACTTTCTGTCTGTCCCAAACAGGTCCGAACACTTGTCTTCACATTTCTGTACATTTCCTGCACCAACCTGACATATTTCTCCGGCACCTTCTTCTCCCTCAGACACCTCCAGACTTCTTGCCTTGGCACTCTATCGTATGCTTTCTCCAGATCAATAAATACCAGATGTAGCTCCCTTTGTTTCTCCCGATATTTTTCCATCATCTGTCGTAACCCAAAGATAGCATCTGTTGTTGATCTACCAGGCATGAAGCCAAATTGTTCCTTTGCAATCTCCACCTCCTCCCTCAATCTACCATCAAGAACCCTTTCTAGGATCTTCATTGTGTGGGACATCAACTTTATTCCTCTGTAATTTTTACAGTCTTGTGCATCCCCTTTACCCTTGTAGATGGGAACAAGAGTACTCTCCCTCCATTCCTCGGGTATATTTTCCTGTTGGCAAACTTTCATGAACAGGTCCCACAGCAGGTCAATTCCCTCTTCCCCCAGTGCCTTCCATGCCTCCACTGGAATTCTGTCGGGGCCCACCGCTTTTCCATTCCTCATCCTCTTCATGGCCTCCGTCACTTCCATTCTACTGATGTTCTGCACCATCCCCTCAGAAGGCTGCCCATCTCCTCTGTGAGTCCTTGCATTTTCCTCATTCAGAAGTCCCTCAAAGTATATTTTCCATCTGTTTCTTATGTCCACATCCCTCCATAATACTCCATAATACATCTGTGTTGCAAATGTCAATGACCAATCAGCAACGTTGTATAAAGAAAATATTTCACTGAAATTGAAAATCAAAGCAGTCTGTATTCGTTTCTCAAATCTAGTAATAATGAATACGGTTTCTTCTCAAGTTCGCATTGCAGAGTATAAATGCTTGTTTCGAAACCATAGTGCGGTGATTTTTTAAAAGTAATAAGCCTACAGATTCAAATTTTAAAATGAATAAGAGACAAGGGACATTGTTTAATTTTGGTGTTAAGAACTCTCTTAGTGGTGTTTGTGACGAAACAAATAGTGATTCATCCATCTCAAGCCTACAGTTATGTATTTTCTTACATAAACGAGTTGAATTAAAAACATCAAGTTCCGGATACAACAATATTTAATGCTTGGAACAAGATCGAATCATTCAAAGAGCGATCTTCAGGATGTACAAAAGGAAGGGAAAACGATCAGCACACAGAAGAAAAAGTCTGCATTCGCTAATAAGTACATGGATAGTGTTGGAACTAGTGCTTAGAATTTAGATTCATACATATTTATTAAATTACATACTTTGCATATATAAATATTTGGCGTATGTATATGTAATAAATGTCTCGCCAACAAGTTGATATATTGCTGCTTCTCGTGCTCAACTGACTTCTATGGTGTGAGTTACAATGGATAAATATTTTTCTCACTAAGTTTTTTTTTCAAAACCAACATCATTAAAATAAATTTAATAATATAATAATCAGTTTTACACTGAATAATATAACTTTTTGCTGATCAGAAAGGGATATGTCAATGAAAATCAGCAGATATCAATTTTATGATGTTGGCCTGAGGAAACTACAATATTATTATTATGTGACACCTCTAGGGAGTCCAAACACACATCGAGGGAGAGTATGCCAACAGTATAGAACAATTTTCCCTTCCAACTACTAACCGCGCTCAAACTTACTTAACTTTTTTCGTGAGCCATTGGTAGCAGAGGCTCTACCAATTGATCAAATATGTTACAAGATTTCATTAATCCAGTGATTGATAACTAATTTAAATGTAATTTTATATTTGTCAACATGATACACAATATACATAAGTGTACTAATATTGTTTATGATTATACCATAATTATTAATACTTAAGTTAGTTTAATGTATGAACTTTAAAAAAAACTTGGAAAGGTATTTATGAGTAAATTTGTTGGGACCGGGCTCTCGTCTTATATATATATAAAAAAAAAGAATTTACCTTGCCGCGGTCTCACAAAGGTTGAGAACCACTGCTCTAGAAGATGTACAGTAATATAGTTATCACAATAGCTATTAAAATTGAAGTTTTTTTAGTACAATACCTTAAAATGCATTAGATCACTTAATTTGATGACCAGCAGCAATGAAAAATCACTCCCTCCCCATAAACACAGTGTCAACATCTGGTAGTAAAAGTACTGATGTTCATTATAAAGTTTATATGTGGAACATTTGGTGACATTTGTCAGATTATACACTAGACAACTGGTATTGACTTCAAAATTTGTGATATCTACAGCCAGAAACTTTGTGTGCATGTACACAATGTACACACACTTATATACTTGTATGAATCTAAAATACTATTTGTAATGACTGGCTTGTAAGCCCAGGTTGAGAAAACTCTTCCCCTATAGAAGGCAGCACTATTTTATTTGTCTCTAACTTTCACTGAAGTTTAATACATTGTGAAGAAGACTAAACAAAAAGATAATCCAAATATTGTTTCTAATTAGCATTTATTGTACTGCTCGTGTGATATGATGATGAGCAGGTTATAACATGTAGTTTTCCAGGAGCTAAAGTTAAAAAAAAAATAGCACATGCAATTCAAAACAAAAAAGAAAAGTAAACGAAATCGTAATTGTAGTAGATACGAGTTAACTAGTAATAAGTTCAGTATGAGAGAGGACATGAAAGGGTTGTTGGAAGAGGCGAGAGTGAATAGTGAGAAAGTGAAAATAGTAAGTATATTGCCCCGATATGATAAAAAGTAATTAAGAAGACGGGCTATGATAGCGAACGATTCAATTCGTAGGCTGTATAGAAAGAAAGGATGAGAGTTTTTGGATGTGTGGAGTGAGTTTGGGAGAAGATTAGATTTGTATAAGGGAGACAGCCTACACCTCAATGGATTTGGTATCAGGAGTTTTGAAAAACTAATAAGTGGCATACGACCACAGCCAGGAAACTAAATTAATGGGAGGAATGGTGAGAATATGAGTGTAAGAGCGACAACGTTATATAACTATGCTAATGACACGAATGGGCATTATCATGGAAATGATTAAAGGAGAAAGCAATTTCGACTTTGTGTTCGTCCAGTTCGGACTCATCAAATGCGTGAAGAGATGTCTACATGTATAAGGCGCCAGAGAAGAATAGAGATCTGCAAGTTGTCCAACTGTGTCATGCAGACTGCAGTCAATACTATTCAAAAGAATATGCAAGTAGCTTATTATGTCTATATACGAATGCTAGAAGTATCAGAAACAAAAGGGTTCATAACATTGTCGATATGTTCGGACCTATGATTGTAGGCATTAGTGAGACCTGGTTATCAGAATCCGACATTAACCTTGAATCCAGATAGTGCTGAGAACTATGATTGTAGTACTAGTAATAGTATTTCATGTGACAGTGAGTTTAGTTTGAAGCCATCTGGTGTGAGGTGAATTCTAACAAGATCGATTATATAATGGGGTATTGTTACAGACCTGGTGAATTTGTTGTTAGTGAAGAAGAAATGCATCACGAAGTAGAGTGATGAGTGCGAAAAGAGTAATCATAATATAGGAGACTAATTATCCAAATATTGATTGGGTAGCAGTAAAATCACATGAGAAGAATGAAACTGAATTTATTGAACTGTTGAGGGACAACCTCAAGCAGCATGTGACAGAAGGAACTCAAGGTCAAAGCGTTAGATTTGATTATAGTGTCAGAGTGTGTTTCAGTTAAAGACTTAACTATTCTGCCTCCAGTTGGTGAGCGATTATGCAGTACTCACTTGGTAAGTGACTAAACTTTATTCAAAAAGGTTACATGCTAAACTACAAAGCAGGAATTTTGACCAATTTTGTGGAGTATACTAAGTTCAACAGAATGGTATTACTTGCTGAATGAGAAGAATATTGAGTGCATGGGAATTATTTAAAATATACTTATATTTATTGCATAAACTCTCGGACCACTTAATGTGTTCTGAGAGTTTACAGAATAAATAGGATATGAGTCTATTTGATGTGTAATTTTATTAAGCAGGAGATTCATAAGAAACAGTTGTGGAAGGAACCGTGTGCATAAAGACGATGTCCGTTATGAAAATTATAAGCAGCATACCAGAAGAATCACAATTTTTGTAGGGAAAGCTGAGTGAGTATGAAAAGAAACTGGCTCTGCAAGCTAAAGATAACCCACAAGAATTCTATCAATATGTTGCAAGTAAAAGAATGAATATGAAAGAATAACTCCTCCGAATGCAGATGGTGTGAGGGTGAGAGATGCAGAAGAGGTTGTTGAATTAATGAATGCTCATTTTGCTAAAAGCTATGAACTGGATGTGTTGAGTTCAATGCTACCTCTGCTGAAGAAACTCAGATTTATGAAGAGAAGATGTTAGAGCAGTTGCACAAACTGGTTAAGAATTCAGCAATTGGGACTGATGGGTAACAGCACAGGTGCTAGAAGACAGTTCAACTGAACTGGCTATTCCTTTGACCATGCTATTGTAAATTCTCGATGTAGCTTAAAAATACCAAAGCACTTTACATCGATTTTTTACAGAGGTCAAGTCCCATGAGAATGTAAAAATAACTTGTTTGTCTCTGTATATTTTGTACTAGATTTTTTGTCAATAACCCTTTGGAAGTTAACTGTATATACTCCTTTAATAAGAATATTTCATGTTTTGCCACCGAACTTTATGTAATAACTACGGCATAAGAAAGGTTGTTTATGAAATTTTGTGTGTATGTGAAAGGCTTACAAGCTCTGCACGTAAACACTTCCGAAGTCAGTCAGAAAGGTTCAAACAACTTTCCGATGGCCGGAAACAATCAAAAGAAGGCGGAGGAGAACAGAAAGCGGGAAGAATTTGAAAGAAGATGAGTCATGCTGAGTTCTTTGTTATTACAAACTTCGTGCGAGGTCTCAGAGAAGGCATAATAAAAAGGGACAGAGCCAAGCATAGGGAGCTTCCCGGTTCAAGACGTCGCTAGAGAGAGAGAGACTTCTAGGACAGAGAGAGGGTTTCCTGAGGTCGCAGGCGGAGCTCCCCGCTTCCAGCAGTTGCCAAAGAGGAGCTTCCCAGTTCCAGTCAAGAGAGGGAGCTTCGAGTTGCTGAAAGGAGAAGTTCCAATTGCCGGAGAAAAGCTTCCAGGTCAGAGAGGGATCCCGGTTCACAGTCGGCGGCAATTACAGTTTCTTAGAGGCAGAAGTTCAAGCTACTTGAGACGGCAGTCGCCCAGGTACATTCGGTGAGCCAAAGCAGAGGAGAAAATGCGATATAAATTACCTGAAACAACTTCGCTCGGAAGTTTTTCTTCCATAGAACTTTTACTGAAAGACTTTTGACTGAATGTGCGATACAGAGCCTTTGTAAGTTACACTTTTGTACAATTCCTCTTATAGTATGTTATAGAAAGACTTTTTAAGAATTTGGTTAATAGTAGTAAGAAGTGTCATTAAGAGAATCGATTGGCATATTGGAAGTTGATATAAACATTGTAAAGATAACTTAACAGAGTTAGCTAACCTCTTTGCATGTAAACTAAAAGTTTAATAAGTTGAAATTGTAAGCAGAGAGTAAATTAGATTGAGTTAAAGAAATTAATTAATGTTGAAGTAAAAAGGTTCTAATTTGTGCTAAAGAATTTTTATAGATGGATAGAGAAAGCAATCTCCCTATTGTTTAATTCATGTATATTTCACAGTAATGTAAATAAAATGTGTTTAGATTTTTTTTGTTAAACGAGTGCTGCCTGATTGTTTATTTTTACAACTGCACTGTTCCTAAATAAAAATCGGACTTATGAGCCGGATACTAAGTGTGATAGCCAAAGTGTAAAGTTAAGTAAAAGAATAGACCACGAATGTTTGTGTAAAGTTTTATTGAAGGAATTTGTGCTAGAGAGAAATCTGTCAGCAGTATTAGAGTTTTATGCTAATTAAATGATATTAGTGGCGCAGTCTCAGTTAATTAAATTTTCTAATATCTTAGGCATAAGACTGTAGCTCAGTGGATGTGGCGTTTGCATACCACGGCGCTTGGCTGCACAAAGGAAGACTTGGTTTTGAGTCTAGTCGGCGACTAGAGGAAATTTTTCTAAGCCTTTTTTCGACCGGTTCCCGAGTTAGTCGATCTCTGGCACGGGCAAGCAGGTTTTCCTCCCGGAAACTAGGGTTTTTCGTCCTGTAAACTCAAGAAAATCGACCGTAGAACCCACATTATTTCAGACATTAAATATATTGTGTTAGGGTTAGGGACCACGAGATGGCGACACATTTGAGTCGTCTCTCTTCACTATGTACCACTTAATTAGTGATAGCCTTGGGCCATCTGTCTCTGATTGGTACCAGTGGAGGTTGAACTGCCCACTCAGTCTCCAAAATTTAGATAGGGCTAAATGGGCTCGCCTACTCCCCGTATACGGGAATAAAAAGGCGTTAGTTGATTTTTTTGTTTTTAGGCATAAGACTCGTTAGTGCAAAGGATAGATAAATATAATACGCAGTAGAGTAAATGAGAAAGGATAAGAGAGAAAAAGTACACTAAAATAAAGATAAAGATTTTAAGAATAACGGTATATAAGATATATAGGCAAAAAATTACAATGGCCCAAGCAGAAGAAGATATTACACTGTAATTTGAGTCTCAAAACAGGGAAGATTCCATAGCAATGGAACAAATGTATGGTAATCCCAGTGCACAAGGGTGGTGCAAAAACTGATGTATCCAGTTATCGACCAATCAGTATCTTAGTGCAAAATTCGATGCAGCGTAAATGTTTCCATTTTTTATTTGCATCAACTTTTACAGGGGTCACATCCAAATTTCACAAAAGTAGACTTGTAATTTTCTATGTAAATAACACTAAAAGCCCATGTATTGAAACCCAGAGGAATTAGCAAGATAAATTATATAAATAGAAGATTTTTAAACTTTTGTCGTCGGGTCTGCGCCATTGTTACATTTCTACCCTTGCTCATTGTTATATCTTTTATCTTTATCCCTTTATATTATTCTTTACGTGATTAACTTTCTTATATATACTTTGGCTTCAATCTGCTATCTTTAACTTCATGTATCCCTAAGTAGTCTGTCTATCTTACTTGAATATGTGATCTTATTGCTTATCTAGCAAATTTCTCAATTTTGGACCACCAGAAATACCTGTTCCCTGATCACTATAAGCTATCCTTATTCACTCAGGCAAATTTATTTACTGCACCAGCCTGGGCCTTAAGGGTAGAGTTAAACTCAGCCTAAGGATAGTTATAGGGTATTCAGAAGCCTTATGTTTTCTAGTTTATTTGCAGTCTTGCCCCTTTTCTCTCTTAATTGGGATATCCCCGCGCATATATATGATCACAGGTTCGAAATTTTATGAAGGGTCAGGGTCAGTCAGCATGGTCAGAAATACAGGCATGAAAGGTATCAAACAATTTTAATGAATTCATTATTTAATATAATACAGGAACAAAACACTATTAATACTATGTTAAACTCTTACTTTCCTCTCACTCTCTCGTTCTTAAAAATAAACATTGATTTCTAAATCTTTACAATTCAATTTTCTCAACTTATTTGACATTTTAGTTTACAACTCATTAGGCCAGCTAGGCATTTAGCACATTAATATTTTCCCTCGAGTGGATCACGACAAAATATTCAATAAACTAATAGTTCTTAAAATTCAGTCCAAAGGTATTCACATAAATTTCAATTATTCATACTTCCTTTTATTACAAATTCGAAATACACTCTTTTCCGTACTGTTAGTCAATTTCTCTAAAAGGGGCTAGAACAGATGAAAGTACTTATCTACACTGTTTCGGTTTCTCTCGGGGTTCTCTCCATCCTTCCTTCTTTGTCAAGATTCTGGCTATCTTGATTCTAACGCCACGTGGGATTCACGTGCTCTTCCTGAATCGGGTGCTGTTTCTTTGCTATGGATTTACGCCAACGCTTTTCCTCATTGACGGCCTACGTTCGATCTTGTCATGTTCTCTGGCAGTGCTATGCTGGAACCTCTTGAAGGTTAGCCCTTAAAAATAAGAACTGAACCACGATGAACACTCGAACACACGGTGAGAGTACAGGAACAAACAAACGGGGGGTTTCAATTCTGTGTTGCGGGTTTTATACGCTCCCCAAGAGTGCCACCTTTCCGAGTTTGATTTCTCCTATCGTCCTGCCAATTGGGCTCCGACTGGGTGACCTCACTGATCCTCATACGGGGCTTTCTAATTCCGGGAATGTATGCATCATGAAATTTTCTCAGATGTAACACCCATGGGTGCTTACGCTGCTCTTGTAGCGTTTGGACGACCTTTGCCCCATCCTGCCGAATTATTGGCATTCTTTTATGTGCAGAATATTACTGAAAATTACTCTTACTATTGCCCCTTTTATTGACTTACAGTTACATTTGATATATAGATACATTAACTTTATTTTAAATAGTTCTAAATTTATTTTGCAAGATGCTATTTCCTTCAAAAACCTTCAGGTCGCCATATTTGTCTGAAAATCTCGATTTAAAAGACTTGATTCAGTGTTCCGTTTGCGAAATGTATGCATCGTTGGTTAAACAACGATTGTGGAGTAAATGTGTGCAAAAAGTGTAAAGAATGTGATGATTTAAAGAATGTTTCAGGTCGTGTGAGTGATATCATTGTTGAAAGTGAGGAACTAGATAACAGCGATATTCGAGGTATGAACGAGGATATTTGCGAGGTAGTACCTGATAGCTGTGAGAGTGGCGTTGATAGAGTGGATGAAGTTAAGCATACAGGACGATTGAATGAATCATCGGAAAATAAAAATGACGACACAGATGCAATGAGTGAAATAGCTTTATTACGCGGAGCGCTACACAGTGTAAACCAGTAACTGGAACGTTGGCAATAATCGTTAACAAGCGTACCGACTAATAATCAAAAGTATGATAGTGAGTGTAAATAAAATGAAAGAGCGTGTATTGTATGGAGATTCCCTAGTAAGAGGTGTGTTAGTTGAGAGTTTAACAAAATCGTACCAACCCGGTGCGACCGTAAAGAATGTAAGCGAGTCGATTAGGATGCAAAAACAGCGGGTGAAGGAATTGATAGTGGTGGTGGTGGTGGGTACAAATGGTTTGAAAGGAAATAAAAAGGCTATGAGTGTGAATGTGAAGGAATTGCTTGAGGTGGAAAAACAAAAGAGTGAGAGAGTTAGGATGGTGAGTCTGTTGCCACAGCATGATAGTGAAGAGTATAGAAGGAGGGCCATAATTGCTAATGACTTTATGCCTGAATTATATTTGATGAGTGGTGTGGAATCAGTTCAATGGGCTGAAGGATTTGTACAAAATGGATGGAGTACACTTGAATGGATTTGGTGTGCAGAGACTTGAAAAGGTGTTTTCGAATGTGGTGGAAGTGAAGTTACAGAACCAGCGAAACTAGAGTTATTAAAGGGGGGAGAGTAGATTTGCAGATAATAGGGAGACAGTTGAGTGTGTGAATGTGTGTAATATGCCCGAGCGAGTGGGAAAGACCACGAATAAGAATGGGAGTGTTAGTATAAGGCATCGAAATAGAGATGGGACAAATTGGCTTCTTCAATTCATGTATGCAAATGCCAGAAGTATTAGGAACAAGAGGGAAGAGTTTTTGGCCTTGGTTGGCACTTCCAGACCACAAGTTATTGACATTAGTGAAACATGGCTGACAAAAGTTGATACAGCTAGTGGGATTGAATGTGAGGGATATAGTGTGTGCAGGAGTGACAGGGAGAATAAAATGGGGGTGGAGTGTTATTGTGATAGCTGATGAGCTACAGCCAAGAAGAATAGAAGTGAACTGCAGGATAGAGAAAAGAGTACATTTGAGGCTCTTTGGTGTGAGATTGAAATTAGCAGAACTAAATATACAGTTGGGTGCTGCTGTAGTACAGGTGATGGAATAGATGGTGGAGATAGTATGCATAAGCAAATAGAAGAAATGAGTGGAAGAAGGGCAATTATTATGGGAGATTTCAACTATGGTAACATTGATTGGAAGGAGGAGAGGACACATGGGAGGAAGGAATTGGATTTTATGCGGTTATTAAGGGATAACTATCTGCGACAGCATGTAATAGAAAATATTAGGGGTCAGAGAGTGCTTGACCTGGTAATTGCATCTGAGAATTTGAGTGTAACGAATATGACCACGTTGCCAGCAATTGGTGAAAGTGATCATAGGGTCTTGACTTAGGAGGTGGCTAAAGGTGTTTTACAACTAAGACGGGGGTACATGTGGAATTATCGGGCTGGTAAGTATGACAAGCTTAGGAGATTGATTGGCTCAGTGCCATGGCATGTACAACTGCAAGGGCTAGAAATTGATAGTGCATGGGAGGCAGTAAATAAGTGTTTGTATGAAGAAATGCTTCATGATAATAAATCACGTAGGGGTTAAAAAAAATCAGCTAACGCCTTTTTATTCCCGTATACGGGAGTAGGCGAGGCCATTTAGCCCTATTTAACTTTTGGAGACTGAGTGGGCAGTTCAATCTCCACTGGTACCAATCAGAGATAGATGGCCCAAGGCTATCACTAATTAAGCAGTTCACAGTGAAGAGAGACGGCTCAAATGTGCCGCCATCTCGTGGTCCCAAACCCTAACACAATATATTTAATGTCTGAAATAATGTGAGTTCTACGGTCGATTTTCTTGAGTTTACAGGACGAAAAACCCGAGTTTCCGGGAGGAAAAACCTGCTTGCCCGTGCCAGAGATCGACTAACTCGGGAACCAGTCGAAAAAAGGCTTAGAAAAATTTCCTCTAGTCGCCAACTAGACTCAAAACCAAGTCTTCCTTCGTGCGGCCAAGCGCCGTGGCGCGCAAAAGCCACATCCACTGAGTTACACAGGCTCTAGTAGGGGTTAAATGGATGAATAAAACCATTAAGCTTGAGCTGCAAAAAAATAAACAACTATGGAGGGAATTTAAGGTGAAACATGACCTGCAGGCACATGAACAGTATAAAGCACAGGCCAGAAGGGTAACGAGTGTGGTAAGAAAAGCAAAAAGGATTATGAAAGAACATTGGCCATGCAGGGTAAGGATAATCCTAAACAGTTTTTTCGATATGTTGCAAGTAAAAGAAAAAATGTAAATGGTAGAATGATTTTAAAGAATGCCGATGGTAGGGAGGTAACCAACTCAGCTGATATAGTTGAATTACTGAGTGAGCATTTTGCAAGAATATATCTTCGAGGTGGTGACATTGCAGAAATGAATGAACCAATAGATTATATGGGAATTGTGGTGAATGAAGTGGAGGTGAGTAGACTATTGCAAAACCTCAATGTCAATACATCTGTGGAATTGGATTGTATACCAGCTCGTGTTGTACGTGAAACTGCTAAAGAACTGTCAGTACCCTTGACCATTTTGTTTAATTTGAGACTCTAGTCTGGGTTAGTCCCGAGGGGGTGGAAAGAGGGGAAAATGGTTCCACTGCATAAAGGTGGTTCCAAGACTGATGTTGTAAATTACCGACCGATTAGCATATCAGGCATCGTGTCAAGGTCTTGGAGAAATTAGTCAAGAGAAGAATACAGGACTGGATAGATGAAAGTAGGACTGGACTGGATACTGTATGGAGGACAACATGGTTTTGTGACAGGAAGATCATGCCTCAGTAACTTGCTCACGTTTTATAACACAGTGAGCGCTGAACTGGATAAGGGTAATGGGTTTACAGTGATTCTACTGGACTTTACCAAGGCCTTTGACAGGATACCACATGCTACTCTAATCAGTAAACTGGAGCAGATGGGGTTGGTGAGATGGATAGGAGGATGGTTGATGGAGAGATATCAGAGAGTGGTTTATTCAGGAGTGGAGGCCAAAAGACGGCTTGTGACTAGTGGTGTGCCATAGGGTTCCGTTCTTGGACCACTACTTTTCAATTTTTTCATTAACGATATAGGAAAGGATCTGAGAGGAAGTGTTCATTTGTTTGCTGATGATGCAAAGCTGGGTAGAGCAATTGTGAGTGCACAGGATGTCAAAATTTTGCAAGATGATTTGGACAGTTTCGAGAACTGTGCTAAGGAGAATGGATGTCAATTAATGTGGCAAAGTGTAAGGTTATGCATTTTGGAGTGAAAAGATTAGCAGCAGTATATCACATTGGTGGAACCTACTCCAGGAGATTGATGAGGCCAGGGATTTGGGAGTGTTCGTGGATAGGGGGTTGATGTTTGGGGGGCACATTGCAAAAGTGGCCAAAACAGCTCACCAAATCACTTGGTTGCTGAAAAATACTTCAATAAGCAGAGACAAACAGGTTATTGTTCCTCTATATCGAGCCTCGATAACGCCCCATCTAGACTACTGTGCCCAGATATGGGCGCCAGGGTTTCTTCTTGATGGGGAGGAGGTGGAGAGGATCCAGAGACGAGTGACAAAGATGATAGCAGGTCTATGGAATGAACCTTATGAGAACAGGTTGAAGATTTGTGGGTTACAAAAATTGCTTGATAGGCGGAAAAGGGGTGATATGATTGCGACATTCAAAGTACTGAAGGGTTTCTATAGGATTAATCCAGAAGATATTTTTGAGAATTGGATGTGGTGGGAGGACTAGGGACCATACATGGAAGCTGGGCAAGATTGTGGTTAGCAGGGGTGTTAGAACTAGGTTTTTTACTTGGAGAGTGGTGAATGAGTGGAATAAGTTGCCAGAGTCTGTTGTGGGTACACAATAAATAAAGGAAAAAACTCACGTAGAAAGATTATTTATTAGTATAATTTTCGCCTGTGTGTCACAGGCATCTTCAGTACATTAAGCTCAAAATTAAACACTAACTGACAATTCCAAAAAGCGCCACCTAAGTAGCTGGTGTAAGATAACTAAAAAGCTCAATAACTTTCCTAAAAAAAAAAAATTAATACAATAAAAAGTTAGGAAAGATTAGCTGATTTGTAAAGTGCTATCTCCCATAAAGGGGATAGACGTAAGCCGCCGGATCTGTTTAAGTTAGGAGAATGAAGTAGAGTTTCACATGTTTCTTTATAAAGGCGTTCCATAAGAAACTGACTTTTGTGAAGAACTCTTGTCTTTCTCCAATGAACTCTGTGTCTAGTGAAGATGGCATGTTCAGAAAGTCCAGACTTTTCAGGTTTAAAGTATTCAATATAAGATTGGTGTTCTTCTAGCCGAATAGAGGCAGATCTTCCCGTTTGTCCAAAATAAGATAATCCACAAGAGCACAAGATAATCCTCTATTCGGCTAGAAGAACACCACTTATATTGAATACTTTAAACCTGGACTTTCTGAACATGCCATCTTCACTAGACACAGAGTTCATTGGAGAAAGACAAGAGTTCTTCACAAAAGTCAGTTTCTCATGGAACGTCTTTATAAAGAAACATGTGAAACTCTACTTCATTCTCCTAACTTAAACAGATCCGACAGCTTACGTCTATCCCCTTTATGGGAGATAGTACTTTACAAATCAGCTAATCTTTCCTAACTTTTTATTGTATTATTTTTTTTTTTTTTAGGAAAGTTATTGACCTTTTTAGTTATCTTACACCAGCTACTTAGGTGGCGCTTTTTGGAATTGTCAGTTAGTGTTTAATTTTATGCTTTAATGTATTGAAGATGCCTGTGACACACAGGTGAAAATTATACTAATAAATAATCTTTCTACGTGAGTTTTTTCCGTTATTTATTGTGTACCGATATGTTTACTCACGGTTTACCTCTTTTAAAACTTATCTGTTGTGGGTGTTATGACTGTGAATGAGTTCAAAGCGAGGTATGATAGATACTGTGTGAATGTCGAATAGTTTCTCTTGACATGATGATAATAATAATAATAATAATAATAATAAAAACATAGTTACACTGCGCTAAATGATAAGTATGCTCAAATTATGATTAATTTCTGTTAGACTCTGGAATGGCGACGTCATGTTGAATGAGGTCGCCTGTTTCAGATCTAACAAGATATATGAATATTTTAAGTTCAAGGGCAATGCCGTAGAAATCGGAAATATATTGTCATTGTCTATGTAAGTAATACCAAAAGCCCATGTATTAAAACCCAGAGGAATTAACACACTAAATTGTGTGAAGATATCTTAAAATGTTAAGTTCAAGGGCAATGCCTTTGAAATCGGAAATATATGACGTTAGTATTTAGTATAGAGTGAAAAGGAAACCTGTTGTATCCTAAGCCAGTCCGATACCATCTTCAAAGTCAACGGTAAAAGAGAGCGGTATACATCAGATGGAGTTCCACTATTCTGTAAAAAGGATTAAGTGTGCACTTAGAACTACAGGTTCACGGTAAACAAAGGCGAAGACAGATTGCACGGGAATGTTCGGGGGGGGGGGAGTCTCAAACCTTCGTCCAGGGTCCTGCGAATATCCAAATATAAGGATTATTGAAAAAGGATTGTTATCGACACCATCAGAAGGAGGAGAGAGTATCATCGATGCACGATTTTCGTCCCGTTCGTGATGTTGAGACGGAAAGCCCCAGGAGCCGATTAATTACCATGCGACCAGCAGTGCTGGAGGTAATGCATTGCCAATGGAGCAATCTGCATGAGGCCTCGATCGTCAGACCTTCCTCTCGAGTATATAACGTCAGGAAATTGTGCTCTGGCGGAAGCCAGCCATTCATCGATGAAATGTCTGTGTTCTTGAAATCTCCAAGTGAAAGCCTATGACCTGATACAGAAGAGAAGCCAGGGAATCTGTAAAGGAAATGTGAACAAGTGCACTATACTGATAAAGAAGTCATGTGAGTTTATTTTGATGTAATTTTGTCTATGTTATGAAAGACTGTTTTAGGACTGATAGATTTATAGTTACTATATATAGTATAATGAAAATAGTTTGCATAAAGAGAAGTTTATATAAAGTGAAGGCTGAAATTTATAGTTAAGTTAACAAGCCATGATAATTCCTATATTGTAAATGGGCTGATAGTTTCCCTTTAAATTGCTTCATGATTTGTATTATGTTGCATGCTTATGCAAATGTTCTAAAGCAGTTTCTCAACCTTTTCTGGATCATGCCCCACCTCAACGTCTCAAAGATTTCGATGCCCCCTCTAGCATAATAGTCAGCCAAATTCTGAGAAAGTATAATATATATATGTACATCTACATTTTCTAATTATGCCCCAAAATATTCAAATTGCCCACGTTGAGAAACACTGTTCTAAAGGAAGTTTTCCTCTAAAGTGTTAAACTTAGAGTGGAGTAAGAGGTAGTGATTCATTAATGTGTATGATTGTTTCATTATAAATAAACATGTTTGTTTTATTTACGAAGAGTGCTGCCTGATCTTTTACGCAATGCACCGTTTCCAAAAAAATGCGATCCTGTGAGCGAGGAGTTTACAAATACAGGGTGCCCCAAAATTCACGCAAGATTTAAATTTAGCGCCATTTGTGGGGTAAAGTGTTGCCAACGAGAAGAAAAAGATAGCGTGACAGCTGACAGTTCAGGGTTATTAAAAATGGAGCGCTACACGAAAGAACAACGCATTTTCATTGTTGAGCAATATTTTAAAAATAATGAAGGTTTGGCAGCCAAAGTTCGCAATTTTCGTACAAAATTTGGTCGTAATGGTGATTTAACTTCAACTGTGAAAAGATTAATTAAAAAAATTCAAGGAAACTGGATCAATTAGTGATCTTATACACTGTGGCCGTCCTTCAACAAGTCGTTCAACAGAAAACATCGAAGCAGTTCGTGAGAGTGTTGCTGAGAGTCCAGGAACATCAATTCGGCACCGTGGTCTTGAACTGCGCATTTCGAGAAGCTCTCTACAGCGTATTTTCACGAAAGATTTACATCTTTATGCTTACAAAGTTCAATTGACTCAAGAACTGAAGCCTACTGACCACACACAGCGAAGAGAGTTCGTTGAATGGATTATGGAACAACAACAAGTGGATGCTTATTTTTCGAACAAAATCATCTTCAGCCATGAGGCTCATTTTCATCTTGATGGCTTCGTTAATCGACAAAATTGTCGCATTTGGGGTTCAGAAAATCCACGAGTGATTGTTGAGAAACAAATGCATCCACAACGTGTCACTGTTTGGTGCGGATTTGGGGCTGTAGGCATCATCGGTCCATTCTTCTTCGAAAATGCGGCTGTTAAGGCAATAACACTTAATGGTGCTCGCTATCGCGACATGATAATCCAGTTTTTTGTGCCTAAATTGCAAGATATGGATGTGGACGACATGTGGTTTCAACAAGATGGTGGCACATGCCATACAGCCCGAGAAACAATTCAATTACTGCATGAGTCATTTCCTGGTCGTGTAATTTCCCGTTTTGGTGATCAGAATTGGCCACCCAGATCATGTGACTTAACGCCGTTGGACTTTTTTCTTTGGGTTTTTTTTGAAGTCTAAGGTTTATGCCAACAAGCCCACGACCACCCAGGCCTTGAAAGAGGAAATTGAGCACTGTAGCAACGAAATTCAGCCACATTTATGCAAAACGGTCATGGAAAATTTCGACAAAAGAGTGCGTATGTGCCACCAAAGCCGTGGAGGCCATTTACCCGATATGCTATTCCATGCATAACCATATTCTGTATACTTTATGAAGCAATAAGAAATTACAATTTTTAATTAAAAACCTGTGTTTTCTATTAAAATTACTTCTTGAGTGAATTTTGGGACACCCTGTAGCTACAACGTGAAGTTAAGTGTTAGCCACGACTGTGAAATATTATTAAGGGCCATAGGATAGGAAGCGAACTTTACTGGAAGTGTTGATATTTCTTATACCACCAGGAGACCGCTGGTGGCACATCGTTATATCAAAAATAATTTTCTAGTGATCTCCGGTATAGGTAAAGAATACTGAAGGTAGAGAAAGGAATACAAAAATTAATAGAGTATATGAAAGGATTAGATAAACTTAAAAGAGGGATTAAATAAGGTTAATGAAGAATAGAGATAATATAGAAGAAAATAGAAAATTAAATATAGAAGTAAAGTAAAGTAAATAAATAAGTACTTCAAGGGCACAATAGACACAGAGTTTACAAATAGACCTCACAAGATTATATTAGGAGTGGTAGTGAAGATTTTTGAAAAATTGGTTAGGGTTGACAGTGAATCTGTACTTTTTGCAATGAACAGCATGGTTTTCTAAGGGAAGGCCATGTTTTAGTAACTTTCTCACATTCTATAATAATGTTACCTAGACAAGGAAAATGGATCCACCATGATACTTTTGGATTTTTCTAAGGTTTTGATAGAATACAGCATGGAAGACTGTTGCATAAATTGGAGAAAATGGGTTTGGATTATAAAAACATTAGCATAGTTAAGAGGATGGCTGACTGACATCAAAAAGTGGTATACTGGGTATGCGAGTGCGAGTTTTTAAGGTAGTGGTGTGCTGCAAGGATGTCTTTGGTCCACTGTTATTCAATCTGTACATTAATATTGGGAAGGATATTGTCTGTCATATCCATACAGCTATTTGCTGATGATGCAAAGATAGGCAGGGTAATCAGGAATGCGGCTAATATGCAATACTTGCAGAATGATTTCAAACGGCTCCAACTGTGCTCATGGGTAAGGAGATGTCAGTTCAATACTAGTAAATGTAGAGTTATGCACTTTGGCGTGATTAGATATGTAAATTCAATTATATAGGTATTGGTGGGATTATGCTAGATGAAACTTATCAGTACAGAGATCTTGGAGTGTTAGTAGATAGCAAGTTGAAGTTCAGGGTTCATATAGCAAAGATTGCAAGTACAACTCAAAAGATAAGGATGTCATTTTGCCTTTTTACAAGTTCTTAACAAAACCTTACTTGGACTATTGTGTGCAGGTCTGGTCTCCTGGTTTCCGTTGTGTTTCTGATACAGTGCAGAGAGTTCAAAGGAGTGTTAAAAATGATACCAGGATTGTGGAATACCAATTATAAAGACAGATTGAGAATTTGTAGACCAGAGACTAACAAACAGGAGAAAAGGGTGATATGATTGAGATATATAAATTTCTGAAAGGGTCATAAAGGATTTCAGTTGGTGGAAGGTTTCATTTTATGGATAGTGGGAAAAGGACCAGAGGGCATCCTTGGAAGCCGAGAATGAATTCCCATAATGGGATGAGGGCTAGATTTTTCTCTCATCGGGTGGTGCGTGATTGGAATAGATTGCCATTGGATGTGGAAGCAGTGTGAACGAATTCAAGAATAAGTATGACAGCTGGCGTGTGTGTGCAGTATGTGACCTTCCTCAAAGCTGTGGAGTTAAAAACAACCTTCTTGGAGAAGAAACTTTACTCACCTGAACAGGTTGAGTAAGATATGCAGATAGCTGCAAGTAATTTGTAAATTACAGATATGGTGTGGAATGCCTCATCTTAAGCATGTGTAGTAAAGTGCTCAGGCACTTTACTACACATGAAACCCACATTTACTACACATAAAGAAACCCTTTACCAAAACAAAATCTCAGGTTTGGTCTTAGATGAATCAATGCCGATATGGTACACTATTTTGGTAAAGGGTTTCTTTAAGAATAAAGAACCACTGTAAGTGAATTTACCTGAAAAATGGCATGTTTAGTGGTGTAAAATCTTTAGGTGATAGTAATTCAGAAAATTAAATATTAGGACCTAAATTTATTTTGGCCCATTAGGACCAAAATAAATTTATGTGCATAAAAACTGATTCTTAATAACAGACTCAAATAGTCTCTGGTGTTATCAGAAGACACTATCACACTCTACTTATAACTTGATTATTAAAAAAAAAAACTTAAATCCTAAATACAAATATTTTTTAAAATATATGCTGAATAGGATATACTGTTTTGCTGTAAAAGGTTCCCCCTTTAAGGGAATAGTGAACCACACTTCAAGTGAATTTAACAATGGATCGCACAACCCCAGAAAACAAAGTAGGAAAATCATTTTAAACATTTTTTAAAATCTTGATTATGAACCACTAATTATGTCAGGTGCCAGCAAAGGTTGGTCGATTGGTAGAGCCTCTGCTACTGATGGCTCAGTTAAGTAAGTTTGAGCGCGGTTAGTAGCTGGAAGGAGGACAATCATTCGATGCTGTTGGCACACTCTCCCTCGATGAGTCTTTGGATTCCCTGGAAGTGTTAAATCATAACAATAATATGCAATTTTTTTTTAGAAATATTAAATGGATTAAACTTTACTGTTGGACCACAGATGAGAACCTTCAACACTTCTGCAGAAGGCAGCAAATCCATTCCGATAATCAATGTCTCATGGGATGTGCTAATTATTACAGGTTGAAAAATTAGCTTTTCTTTTATGAACATTCTAGTTTTTAAGTAGTAAATAATAGTTGAAAATTTTTACGTATAATATTAACAAAATTTAAAAATGGTATTATAAATGGATTAAACTTTACTGTTGGACCACAGATGAGAACCTTCAACACTTCTGCAGAAGGCAGCAAATCCATTCCGATAATCAATGTCTCATGGGATGAGCTTATTATTACAGGTTGAAAAATTAGCTTTTCTTTTATGAACAGTCTAGTTTTTAAGTAGTAAATAATAGTTGAAAATTTTTACATATAATATTAACAAAATTTAAAAATGGTATTATATAAAAAATATTGTATGGAATATTTATTTTTAAGAAAGCATTAAAAAATAATTATACAAAAAAACAGATTTTTTTTCAAATGCACTTAGCTATTCTACAATTACAGTTATGAGAACTGAGACACTTTAATGTCCTAAACTGATTATTTACGACTGGGTGTGACTAACAATACCATACATACATTTTTGAAAAAACTACCTTTATCATATCCTTTTAATCTTCATAGTCATCTGAATCACCATTACTTCCACTTACATTAATCATCAAACGTTTGCATAATTCTTCAATAATTCCACCTCTGTTCCAATACACATTTTCGAATGAGGTTAGTGTTAGTTAAGTGTTAGCTATTGTGAGCAATAGCTAATACTTAATTCCCTGTTGTGAAATCTAAAAAGTTTGGACATATCAATATCCCAGTTACACTGCAATGATGAATGAAATTCTGCCCAAACATACTCAACAGCATTAATTTCATAATGATATTGTGGTAGTCTGAAAGCTAGGAATCAATGCTCTTTGAGCATCATGTCAAATTTAAATAGTTATTTTTGGGCAAGTTTCTTTTGACTAAGTTGAGCAATTCAACTTTTCGCACATCTGGAGAATGAGAAATGTTATTTGCCGAGAGCCAATCCGTAATGACCTGCTTTCTATTAGAACAATTTGCAACTTTAATTGGATGGAATGATATGGAGCAGCGTTTCTCAACCTTTCTAAGCCCAAGGACCAGTAAAATGCCTAAAACAATTCTACGGACCACTGAGTTACAGAGGCGTGGCTTGGGGCATTACTTTTTTGGCGTTTAAGAACTCTTGCTACACTGTCTATAAAACAGCAACTGAGTGATGAAATAGACTTCGACAATGTCATCGACAATTTTGTGAACAGAAAAGCAAGAAAAATAACATTTTAGAATGTTGGAATTGTTTTACTTCGAAATTAAACATAGTGGTTTTAATTTATTTCACTATACGTCGTTTTGTAATTTAAAAAAAAAAAAAAACTATGTAGGAATTACCAACATTTCATAAAAACTGTGCCATTTATAACAATCAATCTAAAAGCATGTTTTGAATACATCTGGAAACAATTTTGGAAGTAAACGATTAAAAATGTATCACCATTGAACAACACACTAAGACGATTTCTGTATTTTGTTTTTATTTGAAGGAGCAATTAAAATCCTTTCTCACAAAGATAGGTGTAGAAAACTGCATGTTTTAGATTTTCGGTGCTTCTTCAGATAATTCGGGAAATTCACTTCTCACTGAAGGCAGAGATCCAAAATTGAGCCAAACCAAGATCACGGAATTGCATTTTGAACCCACTGTCACTAGAAAGCTCAATTAATTATTCTTTTTTCGATAACGAAAGGTCGTTCTCGTGACTGTAAGCCTGAAATGGATTGCAAACCCACAGAAATTTCTTATAAAAGTTATTCGGAAAATGTTTCAAAATTCCGTTTCAGATTTTTGAGGTGGTCACAAACCCTTTCCAGAAATTCAGAATCAACAAAAATATAATTTTCCACTAAAAAGGATTCCAATGTTGGAAAGGGTGTAAATTGTCTGTCTTTTACATAATTAATCCATGAAACCAGTTTTTTCTCAAATGCCTTTATTTTGTCGTAGGTATCCAAGAACAGTTAAAGAATTTCCCTGAAGGGAGAGATTTAGTTCATTTAATTTCAAACAAATGTCTGAAAGATAGGACAATGTTGATAACCATGCTTTGTCAACAAGGAGTGATGCAAAATCAGAATTACGTTCATTTATAAATAATAAAACTTCGTGCCTTAATTGAAATAACCTTGTTAGTACTTTGCTACTGGAAAGCCAGCGAATTTCAGAATGAAGCAAAAGTTGCATATATTCACTGCCCAGTTCATCACAGAGTACTGAAAATAACCTGTTATTTAACGGGCGAGCTTTAATAAAATTAACTAGCTTTACAGCGTTGTATAGCATAGTTTTAAATTCTGGTGGCATTCCTTTGGAGGCTAACTCTTCCCTATGTATGAAACAATATACCCGATTCATATCCGGAGCTACTTCCTTGACCACAGAAACAATCCCACTATGCCTGCCTGTAAGGGCGCGAGCTCCATCCGAACAGAAGCCTATACATTTTCCCCAATGGATCATTGAGAGTGTGAAATATTTCTTCTCCAGATGTTCAGGATGGCAAAGTTCTAAAAAACAGATCATCATGAATGTTATCATGCGCATATCTTACGTAGCATATTAACTGCGCATCATTTGTAACATCAGTACTCTTGTCTCTATTTGTAACACATAATAAGGGCTCTTCTTAACTCTTTCGATTAACTGAGATTCTATGCCACCTACCATATCATTAATTCTGCGACCGACAGTGTCATTTGAAAGAGGAATCAAATCAACATCTTTTAATTTTTTTAAATAACGAAACCTGTGGTGCGATCATAATTAAAAGAAACACACGTATTAACCACAGTGAAAATTATTTAATTGTAAATATTTCTTCCTAAGTATCTTAGGAAATCATCAGTAGTTTAAAACATTAATAGGAATAACATACAGTTAGGGTGCATGATTACAATAGAATCTCATTAAACGTGCCGCAGATGTAAAAAAAAAATATTTAACACAATTTTGTATGACAATTTCCCATACTTTAGGAATAGTTCTTAAGAACGTCGTTGCGGTTTTAAGTTTGGTCTGTGTAGTAAGGCTTCAGTATCTTCTTGATGTCCTAAGATACTTAGGAAGAAATATTTACAATTAAATAATTTTCACTGTGGTTAATACGTGTTTCTTTTAATTATCTTTTAGTAATTTGTTACCAAACATAGTTTTTACCACATCTTTTATAGCTGGTAGCAGTACATTTTCCCCGATAGAATGAGGTTTCACTGTTTTCGCTATGAGCAAACGTAAGAGATAGGATGCTTCCAGCGTCTTCCTATTAATGGAACCCATGGCTGAAATTACATCTTTCCCATGATTTAATGTCCCTAAGCATCGCTGAAAAATTCATTTGGCTTATTTTGCACATCACAATGTTTAGTTTCTAAATATCAGAGATTCGCGGGTTTCATGCACTCGTTCGAAACACTTCATCATATAAAACACAATGAAGTTACTGTTCACTTTCATCTCCATACCAAGTAAACCCGAATTCCAAATATGAACTGTTATATTTCCTACTGTATTTTTTCTTTTAACTGCTTGTTTCTTCTACTTTAATAGTATCAGATTTACTCGCCGTTACAATGCGTGCATTACAATTAGGGTTAGCGTTTCATTTGCTCTTCTTTTCAAAGTCCTAGTTCTAAGCCACTTTTCCATTATTAAAAAACATTTCCGAAAAAATATAAATATATAAATACTGGGGTTAACTCACGACACACTTTGACCCCGAAAGGCCATCGTATATCTCACAATAATAATAAATGCTATGTTCAGGTTTAAGTACTTCCCCTCTGCATGGAAGTTGGCAGACGTAGTTCTATATACAAACCAGGCAGGGATCCTCAGCAGTCTCAAAGTTATCGTCCCATAAGTCTGATTTCTAATTTGGGCAAAATAGCAGAAAAAGCTATCCTTTCCAGAATTCAACTTTCAGTAAAAAAATTAAACATCCTTCCTTCAGAACAGTTTGGTTTTCGCCAATTTCACAGTACCACCCAACAAATTCATAGACTAATAGAATTCATTATCACAAGTTATAATTGGCATCAATACACCAGAGCAGTTTTTCTTGATTTAGAAAAGGCGTTCGACAAATTACGGCACTTTGGACTGCCATACAAGTTGATTTTGGCTGGCATTCCATTAGATCTAGTCGAAATCATAAAGTCATTTCTTAGTGACAGACGAATGCAAGTCAAACTAAATGATATATTATCTACCCAGCGACGCATCTTGCCAGGAGTTCCTCAAGGGTCCCTTCTGGCACCGATACTTTTCGCGATTTACATGGCGGACATTCCGCACAATCCAATGTCATCCATTATTGCCCTATATGCAGACGACACAGCTATACTAGCCAGATCTATTAAACCGCACCTTGTCACCAAGAAACTGCAAGAAAACCTGCAGAGATTAGAGCACTGGTTCTCGGAATGGAGACTGCAAGTAAACCCTCAGAAGAGTATCGCCATGCTCTTCACAAAAAACACAATATCTCCCAAAGATGACATCTTCCTATTTAATACCAAGATTCCCTGGAAACCAGAAGCTAAATATCTGAGTGTACTGCTGGACAGAAAACTAACTTTCAGTTCACATATAAACACCTCATGTTCGAAAGCATCAAGAGTCATTGCACAGCTTTACCCTTTTATCAATAGGAATAGCAAGCTGAATACCAAAATAAAACTGCTCCTTTATCAACTGATGATTCGACCCATTATTACTTATGCTTCCCCAGCCAAATATCCTCAAACTACAGAAAGTGCAAAACAAATGTCTCCACATGATCTTGAACGCACCATGGTATGTCAGAAATGTCCAACTCCACCAGGATACAAATATCCCCTACATCTACTCTTTCCTGCAGTCTTCAGCAGTAAAGTTCTTCTCAGTGTCCTCTTCACACCCAAATGAATTAGTGCAACAAGCAGCCAATTATAATGAAACAGACTTCTCAAAATACAGGAGACAGAAGGCAATCCTACTTCCAAATGAAGATCTCTAAATCACACTCACTCAGACAGAGCATTTAGCTCATAAACGTTTCCTCACACAGCAATCTTTATCAGATAGCAGGGATTAAAAAAGCATTTTGCTTCACCCTTATAGTCAGCAACGTCTTGCGCGACACACTTTGTCCAAGTATCACTTAGCACTTCTGAAGATATACTGAGCCTTAGTTGAACGAGAGAAACCTTCAATAATAAAAATCAATAAACAAGCAATTGGTTGAAATGTGGATAACATATTCACTTCGAATCTGACAAAACAGCAAAGGAAGGCGGAAGCAATAAACTATATATTGTTATTCACTTCACCCCCATCTTTTACTATTCATCATTCTGCTGCTACAAATTTAGCAGCAGAATGACTAATAATAAAAGAGGAGTGAAGTGAACAAGAATAGTTTTATTACTTCTGCCTTTGAACATTCCGATGCTGTTTGTTGGGTTTTTTTAAGTCTCCATTTGATTTCAATAATTTTTACTTACTTATTCAATTTTAATTTGTTTTGTTTGGATAATCAAAAAATATATATTTAATTAATTTAAGTCTGACTGTGGACCACAGGTTGAGAAACACTGATATGGAGCATTATCAATTATAACTGCATCTTCAGGACGGTTTGATATCAGTTTTTCCACTTTTCAAAGATTGTAAAATTCATTTGCCCATGGTAATCTCCAGTTGTTGAATTGGCTTTTGTGAAGTAAATTTGAATTCGGTAAAAAATCCATCTCCACCTGCACACAAAATTATTATACACCGCGAGGCATTTCAGGTATGTAAAACTCCATATTCTTCTTTAGATTGCCAACATTTTCCAAAAGTTAAATTACTGTCAATCCAAGTTTCATCAAGATACACAATGGGTCTTTTCTCCTCCCTGAAACATTGTATTGCTCTCAAATACTACTTTCTAAATAAAACTATGTCACTTCACTCCATGTTTCCTTTTGTGACTTTTTGAAACAAAATCTGATTTCATGAGTATTTTCCATAGTCTCTTTTCCAAGGAAAATTTTTTTTTTTTTCTTTCAGAAAAGGAATCAACATAGGAACAGTTGGTACTTTTCTTGACCATGTAAAAACAAATTTAGGAGATTCAAATTTTGTCTCATCTTCATCTTTTGATTCCCTATGAATTCTTTTAACACTCGACTCTGATATGTTAGCAATTTCACTTGCTCCTTTTGTGGAATGAGAAACTGGAACAAGGACTGCCTTCCAACAATTCTTTTTTGCAGTTTGTCAGCACATTATGCAATATTCTTTTGATACAAAATTAATAACGGAAAAACTCACGTAAAAAGATTATTTAATAGTACAGGGTGTTCGGGATAAATTTGACATATTTATAATTATAATTAATTATATTTTTCCGTAAGTTACATGTATTAACACACACTTCTCTTCATTTAAAAGTTTGGACCCTTCTTCATTCATATACAAGATGTCAGAAAGGATGGATAGCTGGAACCCACCTGAATCATGGAAGAGAATAACTTGTATCATGATGATTCGTGCCCGCCATCAAAATAAGGATATTACGACTGCTGCCCAATGCTCCCTGAATACAGTAAAAACAATCAGGCATGAACTAGAGACTTGCAATGGTGACTACGAGGATGTAGCAAGAAGAAAGATCCCTAGCAGACGATCTGATTGCGTTCGTACAGCAGAATTCCTCGCAAATCTGCAGGAACAGGTGTTGAAGAACCCTGGCATTGGAATTCGGGCTTTGTTCGTGGAGTTGCTAACTGTAGTCAAGCCCTGGATAACAAGGGTAGCCAATGGTAGGCCGTATGTATGGCAGCAGGATTCGGCCCCTTGCCACACCTCTGGGAAAAGTCAAAAATGGTTGTCTGAAAATTTCTACGACTTCACCAGTCCAAATGTTTGGCCTCCAAACTCCCCAGACCTTAACCCCATGGATTATTTTGTATGGGGCGCAGTTGAAAAAGACACCAATCGCACTTCCAGTAATACAAAAGCCCAGTTAATGGATAAAATTAAAACAGTTTTTGCGGCCCTTCCCAGGGAGACTGTAGCATCAGCTTGTTCGAGGTTCCGAAGCAGAATTGAAGCTGTGATCGATGCTAATGGTGGTTATTTTGAGTAAATCTTGTTGATAGTGTTGTAATTAACTCTGCCTGTAATGTTGTTTTGTCAATTCATTAAATTTAATAGATACAAAGAAGATTTTCTTTTTCCTTACGAAACTGTCAAATTTATCCCGAACACCCTGTATAATTTTCGCCTGTGTCACAGGCATCTTCAGTACATTGTAAGCTCAAATTAAACAATGACTGACAATTCCAAAAAGCGCTACCAAAGTAGCTAGTGTAAGATAACTAAAAAGGTCAATAAATTTTCTAACAAAAAAAAAAAAAAAATATATATATATACACACACACACACAATAAAAAGTTAGGAAAGATTAGCTGAATTATAAAGTACTATCTCCCATAAAGGGGATAGATGTAAACCACTGGATGTGTTTAAGTTAGGAGAGTGAAGTAAAGTTTCACGTTTCTTTATAAAGACGTTCCATGAGGAACCGACTTTTGTGAAGGACTCTTGTCTTGTTCCAATGAACTCTATGTCTAGTGATAATGGCATGTTCTGCAAGTCCAGAATGTTCAGGTTCAAGGTATTGAATATAAGATTAGTGTTCTTCTAGCCGAATAGAGGCAGATCTTCCTGTTTGTCCAAAATAAGATAATCCACAAGAGCAAGGAATCTGGTAGACACCTGGATAACTAAGATGTGGAAGCTTGTCCTTGGAGAAGTGAGAAAAGAAAGGTGGAGATTTTTCTGAAAGGTCAAAAAGGCAACAAAAATATTCAGTGGTTTTAAAACTTTTCCTATACGTTCACTAATGCCTTGCACATAAGGGATAGGAATGCAAGTCATTTCTTCTGTATTTGAAGAGGAAGACATTAAAACTACTCAAAGCTCTTTTGATAAAGGAATTCAATCTTTCCTAACTTTTTATTGTATATATATATATATATATTTTTTTTTTTATGTTAGGAAATTTGACCTTTTTAGTTATCTTACACTAGCTACTTAGGTGGCGCTTTTTGGAATTGTCAGTTATTGTTTAATTTGAGCTTAAAATGTACTGAAGATGCCTGTGACACACAGGGGAAAATTATACTATTAAATAATCTTTTTACGTGAGTTTTTCCATTATTAATTTTGTATTTATACGTCTGTTCACGGTTTGCCATTATTAAAAAATATTCTTTTGCAAGCACTACTTGACATAAAAAATCAAGCCAGTACGTACAGCAACAGACAAGAAAGCAAGTGATTTTGAGTGTTGGTTACAAATCATACATCCCATAATTTTTCTCCCCTTCAACATGAATTAACTCTTCTTGGTGCTCTGCCAAGTATAGTTCTATCAAATGTGGGCAGATTGTACTCTTGTTTAATTTCAATTCATCTGAATCATGCATAATCCAATCTAGTAATTCTCTTGTATTTCCTAAAAGTCAGGAAAGTCATAGGCTTCATCTTTCAATTCAAAGTCTAAGGCAAGAATATTTTTCTCATATTAAAAAAACAAAACAGCAATTAACAATAACTGAAATTTTAAAAGAGCTGAACACTTATGTTTACACAGGCCACATATCTACATGAAAAGTTGAACTTTAACGGCTGACATCCCAAACGATCATAAACAATATACATATGAACAAAATACAATAATCAAAAATAGGCTGTATGTGGTTACTTAATATTTTATATACTACTAAGATTAAACGCTTTGATGTCACGTTATTTACATTGCTTATATAGGGAGAGAAAGACTGAAATAAAGCAGTCAGCAGAAATACTGGATATGAATATTACAAAAAATGTGGCATCTAAGCTCATAACAAAAAGCTTAATGAGTGTGTGTGCTTAAAAGCAGAGAAACTAAGTACATTCACTAGAGATTTAAGAATAGTGCAGGCCAGTCTGAAAGCTTCAATATGAAAATGGTTGCTTGGCATTTAGGAATAATAAGGCTAATCATTATTTATGTTAAGGAAATCATTATAAGCAATGATTTTATCATAAAGTAATATTTTATTGGGATGTCATATATCACTAAGATCTTAAGAATTATAGGCCTATACCTATACAAGTGATATCAGCTTGTGTATATTGACTATATTCAGCATGTAATATTCCTACTTGCTTCAATAGAATTTCCTGTTTCAGATTAAAATAACTATTTATATATTCAGTTTATCTGGTAAAATTTTAGAAACCTTGTGGGTACATTGTTCATAATGGACATTTGTTTCTGAAGATTTTCTTGCAATATGTTGCATTTCGGCTGTGCATGTTTTAAACAAAGATATCAATATTTAAAGTTTGATTCATTTAGCCTAGTACTAAAATATTTTTATGCATGTTAATTGAGAATATTCGTGGGCTTATATATGTTATTACACCACAGAAATCTTTTCAATTTAAAAAGAGTCCATTTAAGGTATAAACTATTTAAAAACAAATAGAACAGATGATGTTAGCTAATTAAGAAACAAAGTTCTTAGAAGCACTTGTGACATAAAGGTTTATGACCACATCCACAAGAAATTTATAATCCTCTTTAGCAAACTGACAAAAAAAAGGTAGAATAACAATGCATTTCAAAATATGAGCTGTGCATTAGAGCACAATATTCTGTTCAGGTGTCTTCTCTCTCCAGAAGATTGACTACCAGGGAAATCTAATCTCCACCATGTGCTATTCTGGAGAGAGGTCCAGTCTTCTATATTTTTCATCCACTCCAGTCTTTGTCTTCCTCTCTACCTCAACAGTTCCTTCGAGAAGTGTCCTTTGTAGGCAGTTATGTCTTAGAATAGAGCACAATATTAGACTATACGAGGGTTGTTTGAAAAGTTTGGTAAATTTCCAATAGACTGCGACACAATTTGTTCATTCATACCAGTGTCAGCACATATCTTTTTCATGACCCCTAGCAAAATTTTAGCCACGTGCAATGCATAATTCTCGTTTGGCAAACATTTAAAATGACTGTGTTCGCATTTTTCATAAAAATGGAGAAAACGAGTTTCATGCAGTGATAAAACACTTTTATTTGAAGAAGTGGATGGCCACGCAGTTCAAAGCTGAGTTAGATGCAGTTCATGGGGGCTCTGCACTTGCATTAAAGACTATTTATTTTTGGATAAATGAGTTTAAACATGGTTGTAAGTCCATTGAAGATGAAGCGAGCTCCAAATGCCCGACTGAGGTCACTATGAAGGAAATAATTGACAAAATCCATGATATGAGTTATACTGTGGGTTATACTGTGATTCAGTATAACCCAAAGTTAAGGGTTATACTGAATCACAATGAATCTGAGTAAGTTAAATCCTTCAATTATGAAAGGATAAGATTAGGTTTAAGCATAATACTACTACTATATAATTCCTTTCACAAGTTATTCACAGAACACGCATTGAACACTTTTATTAATACTCTATCAATAATTATCTTAATTCTAAATTTCATTTAAGCAAGTCTGGCCATTCACAAATTACTGCCTATTAACAACTCTTCTTTGTTCCATAAGGGTCTAATTAATTCAGTCAAATTCTCACTAAAAGTTCTCTACTAGTGTCCTTTAGTAGAGTGCACACAAATTTCTTGTTCTTCTAAACAAATTTTAACATAGAACGAAAACTCTTACATTACCGGATCTTTTCATGCCGCCATCGCATGTAGGTCTGGATTACCTTACTGTCTATTCTTTGGCTGTCTTTGCGCCTGGCGATGTACTACGCTTTTTCTTCTAATCGTTTCCGAATGATGCATGCTGTCTGCTGCTCCACAGAAAACTTTCTCCAATGGGACATTCTGCTAAGGCTCAATTCCACATAGGCCGTCGTATCGCGATCAGCTCCGCTTGAAAATCTTCAAGCATTCTCAAGAAAAGAACCTGCCGTCCGCCATTACTGTAGTCGACCCACCGCTCTTACGAATCATCCGACCAACTCCCCCTAAAACTCGAATCCGGCACCCAAAGATCAAAAGGCCACCTAAAATGGCATGCTTCGTTTTTTATTCACCCTATTTGGGCGCCCTCTATTCGATGTGGGTTTCACCCACGAACCCCATCGTTCACGCCCTTTGGGTGATCCTACACTCTCCCTAACCTGTCAGGTTACATTATTCTAGGTAGCCGCTCTGACGTCATTTTTACGCGTAGGTATAGCCTCCATCGCTATGCTCGACTCGTACAGATTATATGCGATTATTCCGGATTACTATTTATAACTTTCTCAGAATATCGTAATGTACTAGACAGCTTACATGGGAATTACAAATAACCTAACAATAACTCTTACACAATTGTTACTATTTTGACACAAAATTCTCTGCTTCTCATTTCAGTTATGCAGGAATAACTCTCACTATATGGCACACATGGACTACACATTATTACAAAACATAAAACAATACTTCATAATTATTAGCTGATGTGCAGATATCTCCTTAACACGTTCATTGCCAAGCTGAAAATTGGAATTTCGTGTGGTGGCCAAATTTTTTTTACTTGATAGCGACGTCCACGCGTGATTGACAATGAACGTGTTAATAAGTAGTAATTATCATGTTAAATCCTGAATAAAGAATTTACTTGTAAAGCTCTCCATTCAGGATCTAACAATATGCTTGGATATCTGAAGTAATTATTTTCAAGGATTGTTAAATGAGAGGTGTAGCTACAGAATAACAGCATATGCTTGGATATCTGAAGTAATTATTTTCAAGGATTGTTAAATGAGAGGTATAGCTACAGAATAACAGTATATAAGGGATATATGTGGAATTATAGGGCTAGCTGGTAACAAGATTAGAAAGCAATTCAAGGACCCATAACATTAGAATCTGCAAGAGGATATTAGCAGTGCATGGAAGATATTCAACTAACATCCTTCCCTTAAGGAGCACTTGAAAGAAGCAATATCTGTATAGCCCAAGTACAGGAGAATAAATCAGGTAGACATTAGATGGATGAGCAATATCATTAAGCATGAGCTGGAAAAAAAATAAAGTTGAACACACACACAAGCAGTATAAGGTGTACGCAAGAAATGGGACCAACATTGTAAGGAAAGAAAAGTCAGACCATGAGGGGATATTAGCCAAGCAGATCAAATGAAGTTATTTTGCTACATGATTATTAAAATGAAGAATGACTAGAGAAAGACAGCCTTAACAAGTGTGGTAGGAAGGAACAGGTACTGATGTGGGAATAAAGGCTAATGAAATGAAGTACTTGGGATACTGCAGAATCTCAATAAAATATAGCAGTGGGATTAGATTAGATAGTCCACATATTATCAGAATGTGGAATGGAATTGGCATTTCTTCTAACTAGATTTACCACAGCTGAGGATTGAGTTAAAGTCCAGGAGTGGAAAGAGAGCAAAATAGGGGACATAAAATGAGCAATACAGTCTATATTCAAGCTGTAAGTCAAAAAATTAAGAATTACAGGAGGTGTAAGATGGTTTAATGTAAAATCAAGCGTGAGACAAGAGCACACATCATCTTCATTAAGCAGCATTAGGGTTGATATCAAAATACATCTTAAATAAACCCAGTATGAGAATAACTGCTGTAGCAAATTTGGCATGAAAATCAGCAATAAAAAGACAGACTATGAATATATGTTTATTAGACACAAGAATATAGTAATTTTATTACTGCAAATTCAACCATAAAATAGCTGGTCATCATCATCAGTGTATCAGCATAATCACAAGGTGAAGCTACAACAAAGAATGTTAATCCTATTTACAGAACTGAGCCACATGGAGGCTCAGCTCTGTAAATAGAGGCGGCCACCTAGTGCATGGTTATAATAAAATAAGATTACAATTAAGGCCCAAATTTAAAATTAAGTGATCTAAAATAAAATTAAATTAGATCCAGTATTATATGAAATTAAATTTAAAAATATATTTGCAGTAATAAAATTACTATATTCTTCTGAATACATGTATCTAATAAATGCTATCATGGCACAGTTCCATTAAAGATTTGTAAAATTCATCATCATCATCAAATTCCTGCCATGTACCCTCAAGGGGTGTACAGGATATGACAGTACTACATGAAAAAATTACATCATTACTAACTTCCTATCTACAATTTTCCTCCAAATCAGTCTGTTACTTGTCAAGACTCCAACATTATCAGATCTTATATTTCTATCGTCTAAGGCACTTTGTACCGTATCAATCCACCTATATCTTGATCTTCCTCTGGGTCGTTTTCCTGCCAACCTGGCAGAGAACACTTGTTTTGCTAATCTTTCCTCTCCCATTCTATTTAAGTGACCATACCATCTGAGATTAGCTCTGCTAACGCATTCCTGGATGCTGACAATGTCAAGTTCTTTTCTAATATCCTCATTTTTAATATGATATTGCCTCATTAATTTTAATATGATATTGACTTCCCACGATACCAGCTTTGCTGATTCTGTTGTCTATTTCTATATTTAGTTTACCATCTTCAGTAAAAATTGTGCCTAAGTAGCTGAAATGGTTTACTTGTTCCACAGGTTCTCCATTCACAACACAGTTGACATTTTCAATGATTCTGCCTATTTTCATTGTCTTTGTCTTTTTATTGCTGACCTTCATACCATATCTATTACAAGAGCTATTCAATTTAGTCAGAGAATCTTGCAGACTTGTAGCAGATTTATTTAGAAGTATAACATCATCCGCATAAAGCAAAGAGCTGACATTAACATCTCCAATTTTGATATCAGGTTTAATACCACATTCCTTCATAATGTGATCCATATAGATAATGAATAACAGAGGGGATAATGTACATCCTTGTCTCACACCAGATTTAACATTAAACCATCTTCCTGTACTTCCTTCAATTCTAACTGCTGACTCACAACTCAAATAAAGACTAAGTATTGCTTGATGTAATGCCCCATTGACACTATATAACTGCAGCGTATTGACTAGCTTCTCTCTTGGCACCTTATCATATGCCTTTTCCAAATCGAAAAAACTTAAATACAGATCTTTGTTATATTGCCATGCTTTCTCGACTATTTGTCGTAAAGTGAAGATCTGATCCTGACAGCCTCTATTTGCCCTGAATCCAGCTTGTTCTTCACCAAGCTTTTCTTCCACAATTCTTCTCAACCGTTTCTCAAGTATACTTGCATAGATCTTACCAGGAACACTAAGTAGGGAAATACCTCTGTAATTCTCACATTCAGTTTTATTTCCCTTTTTATATATGGGTACTATGAGAGCTCTACTCCAATCATTGGGAATTCGTCCCTCCGTCCAGGCTTTCTGAACTATGCAGTGCAGCCACTGTAAGACTCTTATACCACCATACTTTAGCATTTCTGGTCGAATATCATCTACTCCTGCTGCCTTTCCACATTTCAAGCCTTTGATGGCTTTTTCTACTTCAAGTATGGATATGTATTCCTGACTGCATGCCTGGTCAGTGTTTTTTTATCACTGTGCTGTCATCACTGCTTGTTTCATTTAGCAGTTTTTCAAAGTAATTACTCCATACTTCAAGGATATCTTTTTCTCCTGTTTTCATTTCACCTTTATCATCTCTAATTCCTTTTACAGCACTCTTTCCTCCATTCCTAAGCTTCTTCAACAACCTCCAGAATATTTTGCCACCTTCTTGATATTTATTTTCTATATTCTTGCCAAAGTACTCCCATGACTTTTGTTTAGCTAGTTTTACACACCGTTTAGCTTTCTTACATTTGTCTCTGTATTCTGTAAGAGTAAAAGCTGACTTATTTGCCAGGAACTTTTGATATGCTTTCTTCTTTTCCTTCACTGCCTCTTTAACTTCCTGTGTCCACCAGGGAGTTCTGATTTTTTTATCCTTGCACACAACCTCACCACATGCCTCTCTGGCAGAATCAATCAATGTTTCCTTCAGAGTTTGCCACTGACTCTCCAAGGTTTGATTCCTTTTCTCAAACTCTTTCATTTTCTTTTCAATAATATTTCTGTATTTTAGTCTACAGTTCATATCTGAGAGCTGCTCAACTTTTATTCGCTTTAAAACTTTCTTACATGTTATTCTTTTCAATATGAAATTCAATTTTATCCTGCTCAAGACTAAATAGTGATCACTTCCAATTTCAAATCCTCTGTACACTCTGGTGTCCTGCACCAGGGAGAAAACATCACTATCAACAATAACATAGTCAATGAGACTTTTCTTATTCCTAGCCTCTTCTCTCCATGTGAATTTGTGCACATTTTTATGTTGGAACATGGTGTTAGTAATAACCAGTCCATGTCCTGAGCAGAAATCCAACAGATATTTGCCATTATTATTAGCTTTGCTCTTTTCTCCAAATTTTCCCAAAATATTTTTGTATGTCTCACAATCATTTCCTACTCTGCTATTTAGATCCCCAACAAGGACCAACTTTTCCTTTTTCATTGTGTCAGTTGCTTTTTCTGAAGCCTCAAAAAATTCCTCCACTTCTACCTTAGTAGAACCTTCTGTGGGACCATAGGCACAAATAAGTCTCATTGTCCAGTTCCCCATTCTCATATTTGCCCACATTACTCTACTTGAGACTGACTGCCATTCAAGAAGATTAGCCTCGTATTTTGTGTTGAATACTATGGCTACTCCTTCTTTTCCTTGATTGTCATTGCCTGAATATAACATAACATTTTGTATTTATTGCTCAGAAAGATCTCACCAGTTTTGGTCTTTTTTGTTTCAGTCACCCCTATTATGTCGATCTGGTACTTATCTAATTCCTCAGCTAGCTCCATTTCTTTGCCATTCAGGCTTCTTACGTTGATAGTACCGATCTTTAACTCTGGTGATGTTGAGTTGGGGTTTGTTTTCAGATTTGTTCCAGTAGCTGACTTTTCGCTGTTCGCCCTGGTTCCCTGGCGAAAACAATGGGGGCCTTGTTTAACCGGGCGACGCCACAGCCGGCATGAAATTTTGTCATGTTGTACCATCATTTTTTATTTTGGTTTAACCAATAAGAATACAATTTGGTCGGCTAAATCCCAAATTGCCAGCCCATCCTCGTTCGTTCAGTATCAAAGTAGATACCCAACAGGGTGCACCACGAGAAGGTGAGGATTGGACATTAGGTCAGAAGCCCTGGTCGGTTCTCTGCATTCCTTTAAAGGCTATGTGGAGGTCTCCTCTCAGTTATACAGCTTTGACCCTTAAGCACCCCATTTGTAAAATTAGACTATGAAAATATGGGCAAGAACACTAAAAACATCAACATCAAGTGGAAACCCACAGAACAAGTAAAATATGTATTGTCATTTAGATACAAACTGTATCTAAAGAATAAGAGAAATTAGTCAAAACACTAAAGTACCTATATACAACAATGTTCGAAGTAATTTTAACTTATTGATCTGAGAGATGGGTTAGAAATAAAGTTGCTGATCAAAGAGTATGAGTTTTAATTTAGTCAGGAATAAGAACAGATGAATCACTGGTTTTATCAAATAAAAATGAAGAAATCAGGAACATGGTACTGGTATTTGGGAGTGGGTGAATAGAGCTAATCTCGGGTAGTATGGTTACTTAAACAGAATGAGAGGAAAGGTTAGCAAAACAGGTGCCTGGATACTAAGGAAAAAAGACCCACCAGAAGACCAAGATCTAGGTGGAGTGATGCAGTAAGAAGTGCTTTAAGAGAACAAAATATAAGTTCTCATAATATTGGAGCCCTGGCAGACAAACAGATTAATTTGGAAGAAAACTGTCAATAGCAAGTAAATAATGTAAACTCTCCATGTATCACTATCACAGCATCTTGGAGAAGCTTTGAACACATACCAGGAATTTGATAATGAAGGGTTATATCAAGTTGTGATAAATGTGGCTCTTCATCTTATTCAATCAACATTAGACAGATTATTATTATTATTACGTGTCACCTCCAGGGAGTCCACCTACTCTACAACTGTCTCCACTACTCAATCAGTCAATTATACCAACGCCATTTACCGCCCACCACCACCAGTATTTTCACAGATAATCATAAACATCCATGCCTACGGCCAGATTCGAGCCCGTAGCCTTTTGGCTGGAGAGCGGATACACTAACCACTCGGCCAACCAGGCCAGCTATTATGGAAACCAAATGAAGATATATAAATATTTTTTTTTAAAATTTAAATAACTTTCACCGCTCATAGGCAACAAAAAATATATAGAATGTTATTCAAAAACTTCAATATATTTTATCGAATCTTACGTGGACATCGACAGGATACTATTAACTACATTCAAAACATGAATCACAATAATGAGTTATGAGTATATTATCTTGCGTCTTGGTTGCAGCTGAAGTATGATGACTCTGTTAGAGTTCAAAAGAACAAATGTAAAAAGTTGTATAGATAAGAAATAATTATCATTATCAATAAAATCCTATGAACAATTAATAGCAATCACTTCTCAAAACTTGAAGATTGGTATGCAGTCTGATCAGTTGAGGTTCAGATGATTTCATGGCATTTCACATTTCAAGAAAAAACTACCAAAATTTGAACTTGCTGGAATGAAGTTTTGTCTGGTTTCAAAGAATTAAGTGCCTAGTGTCAGTAGTGTGAGAAGCAATGAAAGACTTGGATTCCAAAAATGTAATATAGCCTTGATGTTCTTCAATTCTAATCAAGGCAGAATGGCCAGTCTGTCCAAAATAGCAAAGATGATTGAGCAGGGTATTTGATAGACACCTGGCAAGAAAGGGGTGGTAATGTATCCTTTGTAGATGGTAAGAAGACAGTTCCCAAGATGGTTTTGAAAGAAGCATATATTGATTTATGAAGAACCTGCGATATAGATTTAAGGTTCCTTTAAGGTAGGATTTTGAAATCCTTTTCATATCGGATTGTAGTCTGGTAGTATCCATTACATATCAGATTGCTTTTAATTTTATTCAGTTCATCTAACTAATAAATGGGAATTAGAAGAGCAGATTGTATGAGCTCTATGCACAAGACTCTTGATAATACCCATATTCTGTGATGAATGATGGTGGGGAATGAGTGAATGTATGTGCAGTAGAGGTTGTCATCCAATAAACTGAAAATTCAACATCACCTGTGGGATTACGAATTATTAAAGTAACCAAAAAGACCATTTTGCACATGACATAAGTTGTCAAAAAAAAAAGTGAAGAAACAGCACTGGGCAATCCTATCTCACCAATCTTAGTTGATTATTTTATGAAGTATCTAGAAAAACAACTTTTCGACACTATATTTCCCCAGCCTCATATATGGTTACATTTTCTTTATATATTTGCATCTGATGTCACTCTGAGTCAGGAGAAAATAAACTCTTTGTGCTCCCGAATCAAGTTCACTATTCAACGCGAGTTCAATAATCAACTATTCTTTTTGGATATTCACAATCCCACAGGTCATGTTAAATTTTCAGTTTACAGGCAGATACATTCACTCATCCTCCCAATATTATTCATAACAGAAGATGGGTATTATCAAGAGTTTATATCCAAGATGCTTATCACCAAGTTTAGGGAAGTGAGTGCTATTAGTTCTCCATAAGAATTTAAATTAAGAATTAGTTTAAATTATTTTTTTATCTATGCAACTTTTTTACAATTGTTCCTTTGAATTCTAACAGTGTAATCATACTTCAGCTCGATCGAGACAATATATACAATTTGTGATTCATGTGTTGAATGTAGTTAATGGCCTGTCTCCCTGATGATATTTAAATAACATTGGATGAAATATATTGGAGTTTTTAAATAAAATTCTATATATTTTTTGTGTAAAAACTTGTGAAAGTTATTTAAATGTTTTGTGCAAATGTTCCATTAAAACTATTTAATACTTCAAAATTATGTATTTTATGCATAACATAAATGAATGGTTACTTTAAGCATGGAAATAAAATTGTACAGTGTCAGAATTTATTTTCATATTTAGCAGTTGCAATCAGTTTTTTGAAAAATATGGGGAAAACTGATATTCAAGATCAGTATGTCATTTAGCAATGATTTTCATAAAACCTTACTCTATCTGAAAAGCTGAAAGTATATCTTTTGTTAAAAAAATAAAGTATTGGAAACAAATGAAATGTAACAAATCATTTTCTGAAACAGTGGCTCAAATTCCTAATACTGTGCGCAATACATTTATTAGTGGTAAACTAATAAATGTATTGTGCACAGTCACTAAGGAGCCACCAAACTAGTTTACTGGAGGCCTCAAGTGGCTTGAAAATTTACTGTTTGCTGTCTAGACCTGTTTTCAGAGTATGTCCCTTAGCCCATGTATTTATTAATATCTATAGTTTTACAACCATTCACAGGTAAGAACTCAACCATGAAATACTATCAGGCCATCAAAAAAATTTATCAATTAATGACCATCATTATTTATGTGAGCAAATGAAATTCCTTTATCAATCTGCATTTTTAAAATTATAAAACTTTCTAGAATCTTCAGAGCTTACTGAATCTTATAAGAGCTGATATCCAGAGAGTGTGGAAAAGTTTATTTACAGTAAAGTTAACAATACAAACAAAAGAAAAATCACTTGTATTTTAATACGTAAAAGATTCTACAAAGATTCCTCATAGAAACGGAATGAAATTTATGAAACAGGCATGAACATGTTAATAAGTTACAGCTGGAGAAATCAATAACAGAATTATAAAGTAGCTCATACTGTTTATTTTCCTTTTGTTGAAGAGAGACCAGCACGCATAATTTCATCAACCAGCAAAAGATTACTTGCTATTATAGTACTGAAATATATAAAAATATACCAAAGAAAACAGTGTTAAAAAAATGCAGTAATTATATACAGTGCAGCTGTGATTATCCAATTTTTGAAATCACAATTTGTAAAATCAATAATTAACATTGTAATTAATTTACAATATCAACTGAAAATATACAAAAAATATTGATAGCAAAAAAAAAAAAAAAAAAAAAGATTCTTACCATTGCACTTGTGCATACAATTACAAAACTTTCTAGAATAGGAAATGAGGCTAAAATATTAACCATATAAAAATTATTCAAATACTGTGTCTCAATGCTTTTGAATGGCCATGGTGTTAGTTATATTCTGATAGAATAAGCTTAGCAGATGGTTTGCTTATCACCCATTCGAATGAATGAGGAGTTAAGCAAAAGTTTTTTCACTTGGTTATACTATAAGTTAAAGATACCAAGAAATTATATTTTTGGTTTCACACTTTATCCAAGTGTAAGCAAACAATGTTTGCACGTAGGCTACTTGTATATTGAGGCTAATGACTTCACATCAATTGTCTTAGTATCCAATAATGCAAGACACATAGCCTTACAAGACATGTATAATGTCTATGCATTATGGGAAGCGCCACTACCTAGACTGGTTTCAACCTTTATTGAGATCTCATCAGAATACTTGTATACTATCTACCAATAATTGTCCAGACATTTTAGCAATTTGAAATTGATACCAGCAAATGAACCCTAATATTGGGTATGTCCACCTTTGGCTTTGATCACCTCCTGAACCCTTTGAGGGAGACTTTCCACCAATGTGCAGCAAACATCATGTGGAATTTGTCTCCATTCTGCCATCAAAGCAGCACCGAGTTCAGTGACAGATCAAGGACATACTGTTCTGAACCTCAACCGGCACTCCAAAATTCATTCCACAGGTGTTCGATGGAGTTGAGATAAGGACTTTGCAAGGCCAGGGCAGTCGTTTAACATCTCTTCATACCTTTCCATTACAGCTGCAACTTTGTGGCATGGGGCATTGTAGTCTTGTAGAACCTGATTATCCAGAATATCAAGGTACTATCAAGGAGTGGTCTTCATAGAACAATGACCAGTGATCCCACTTCAAACCAGCTGAATGAACCCCAAAGCATTACTCCTCCACACTCTACCATCAGACTGGAAACAGATGAACCTTGATTCATCGCTCCAGAATACCGTTTTCCACTGGTCAATTGTCCAGTTCACATGCTCTTTGCACAAGGCCATATGAGTCACCTTCATTGTTGTGATGTTTGGATTGTGTACTGCTGTTCTTCTGTGGAAACCCAGTAAATTGGAGTTCTTTTCATACACTATTAATGCATGGATGGTCTGTGCCGATTGTAGCCAGTTTTTGTATGCTACCTATTAACACCCTCCTGTCGTTGTCATTTTCGGTGGTTGCTGTGGATGTTTTCCTGCACTAGTGATGCCAGAACATCTCAATTTGTTGATCACATTACCAACAGTTAATTTTGGATGTTCTAGTTAAATGGCAATGCCATGTATGGACATGCCACCAATGTGACAGCCCATGATTACATCTCTCTCAAAGTCACGGAGTTCACGTCGTGCTGCCATACCACCTGTAATAAAACTACAATGAAATACTGCTTCCTATTATCTGTACATTGGTTTCTATGTTATTAACAAACTTGGAATGTTCCATAATTTCAAATAACAGGGATGTCTGGACAATTATTGGTGGATAGCATATATGGTAAATATAATGTCTGCATTACTCCAACCTTGGTATCTCTTCTGGATCTGGCTCCCACTGATTAGAATAAAGGTCAAAACCGGTCTGGCTAGTGGTCCTTCCCATAATGCATAGAATTATACATGTTTGTAAGGATACGTGCCTTGTATTATGGGATATTAAAGCAACTGATGTGAAGTTGCCTTAATTATTAGCCTCTATATAGAAGTATCCCAGTTGTCAAGTTACTTCATACAAAAACTGTTTGCTTACACTTAAAGAATGAAACCAAGAATATAATTTCTTGGCATCTTTAACTATAAAATGACAGGGTTTACTCTTTATGAACAACAAGGAAAGAGGAAAATCTAAACAAGATGCTTTCTTTCCTAAAAATTCAAAAGAACTACCATATATCTAATGCTGACTTTTAGACAACCACTGAGGTATGCACCATTGTTAATCACTTTTTGCATTTCCTATCAGTTTTAAAAGGATTAACACAAATTTTAAATCTTTAAAATAATACCATAGCACTTACTAAGTAATGTTATGGCAAAATGGCCAAGAAACAGTAGTCCCAGTTGAACTTTGGTTTGAATGAACAAAGTTTTTAATTATAATAAAGGAGATTCTTTATTGTAAACAAGATAAAGGTAATAACTTATTAGATTATAAGGCGAAATATAACTTACATATTTCAGTCTGAAAATTACAGACCATCTTCAGTGGCAAAAAACAGTTGATACAAGGTAGAATGCAAACAATGGATTTATTCGAAATAGAATGACCTGCATGATGTTATATCTCCAGTAACGTTATGCTCTAATTCAGGAAAAGATTAATCATAACCATATATATATATATATAGTTATGATTAATATTGCACCACCTTTAGACTTGAACTACGTTCAGGCACAAACTTAATTATTTCTTTACTTGGGATTAGGAGTAAAATAACCAAGTTTATAAAATTACTTGGTAACCCTAATATATATATATATATATATATATATATATTCCACCTTTACCACGAGTTGCCCCAGACTTGCACTATGTGCAGGCACAAACTTGACTTACTTGTCTGTTTGCTTACTTGGGAAAAAGGATTAAAACCTAGCTTATAAAATAGCTTGATATCTTTAATATACTATATACCCAAGGTAAAAAACTTTCTACATCTTACTCTCATCCTGAGATTTTTATTTATTAAGGTCAAAGCACCTTGTGGCAACTTGTTTAGGTAAAATTTATAAGCTATGCATTACTTCAACCTTGGCATTTTTAGGTCTGGTTCCCACTGATGAGATCTCAATAAAGATCGGAACCGGCCTGGGTAGTGGTCCTTGCCTTTAATGCATAGCATCATACATCTCCGCAAGTGGATGTGCTTTGCATTAGAGGAAAATACTAAGGAAAGTGATCGGAGCTTACTCCACCTTTATACACAAGTTTGCTTACTTTTTCCCAAGTAAGCAAACTTGTCTGTTTGCTTACTTAGGAAAAAGGATTAAAACCTAGCTTATAAAATTGCTTGGTATCTTTAATATACTATATACCCAAGGTAAAAAACTTTATATATATATATATTTCAACATAAAAATGTGCACAAATTCACATGGAGAGAAGAGGCGAGGAATAAGAAAGGTCTCATGCCAGCTGGAACAAATCCTGAAACACATCCCAACTCAACATCACCAGAGTTCAAGATCAGTACTATCAACATAAGAAGCCTGAATGACAAGGAAATGGAACTGGCTAAGGAATTGGTTAAGTACCAGTGTTGGATTCTGAATGAAGAGAAATTAAAGTTATTGGCATTTCTTTCAAAATCCAACATGATCTTCCATAACATAAGCAAGACTTCTAAATATTGTTTATTGTTTGTCTCTTGCTTAAACTGTATTACTCATATAATTGCTCTGTATTTTATCAATTATTAATTAATTATATAATTTCAGGATATGTCATAATAATGAAAGGATTCTGTAGTAAATGCCATTTATTTTATTACTTTATTCCTTCAATAATATTAAGAAATTGTATGTATGTAACTTTATGAGCCTTATGTGAACTGTAATATATGTTTTTTTTTTTTTGTTATTGTGAACGAAGGTGAAGGTAAATTTAAGTAACTATGATATATATATATATATTTTTTTTATTAATTTTCAATACCAGTATGTAAAGGTATAATGTTATGCAATATTTTTTTTTATATTTTTATTTTGTTTGTTACTATGGAGACGGGCTAGAAATAGCTAGCGCGTGCATGGATCGCAAGATATGGTATTCAACTGCAGAGAAGGAATTGACATAAGAGAGCATGAGAAAGAATTTTGGGTGGGAAAGAAAGTGAAGGTATATAAACGAAAAGCGAGAGTATACAGGGGATCATTAGGCCAGAAGCATTCACGATAGTGCAGTGAAGAAAGAGGGGGGAAGCACTCAGGACACTGCGGAGAGCACTCATGGCAGCACGGAGTAAAGTAAGAGGCTGTAGTAATAGGAATTAGGTGCTGTAATTAGATTAAAAAGAGACGAGGAGATAGCAACACTGAGTAAAGTAAGAGGCTGTAGTAATGGGAATTAAGGTGTTGTAATTAGATTAAGAAGGATCGGGATGTAAATTGGCAACTCAGAATATTGATAAGGAATTCTAAAGTTATGACGAATTCCAGAGCTTTTAAGGAAGATTAGTGAAAAGCTGATTTTATTACTTTGCAATAATACACATTCATAGAACTAAAAATTCGTTCAATTTCTGCATTAGAATTTGGCAGTATTAATAAATTTATTGCACACTGAGCAATTTCTTTAAATGGATTCATTCCAAATGCATCCATCTTTGTATTCTCATACTTCAGCCCAGAATAGCTCAGTGTTGTCTATATTTGTCCATTTATTTAAATGGATAATATTGTACTGGTATTCAGTAGCTGCAGCAAAATCGTTTTCATCATCATCTGTATAAAAAAAAATCAGCTAACGCCTTTTTATTCCCCGTATACGGGAGTAGGCAAGGCCATTTAGCCCTATCTAACTTTTGGAGACTGAGTGGGCAGTTCAATCTCCACTGGTACCAATCAGAGATAGATGGCCCAAGGCTATCACTAATTAAGCGGTACTCAGTGAAGAGAGACGGCTCAAATGTGTCGCCATCTCGTGGTCCCTAACACAATATATTTAATGTCTGAAATAATGTGGGTTCTATGGTCGATTTTCTTGAGTTTACAGGACGAAAAACCTGAGTTTCCGGGAGGAAAAACCTGCTTGCCCGTGCCAGAAATCGACTAACTCGGAAACCGGTCGAAAAAAGGCTTAGAAAAATTTCCTCTAGTCGCCGACTAGACTCGACACCAAGTCTTCCTTCGTGCGGCCAAGCACCGTGGTTGGCAAACGCCACATCCACTGAGCTACACAGGCTACTCGGTATTTATTTCTAAGATGGGAGTAACAGGTTCTTTTAAGTTTTATGTTTCAAGGTATTATCAACCTAGTGTGAGACAAGGATGTACATTATCCCCTCTGTTATTCATTATCTATATGGATCACATTATGAAGGAATGTGGTATTAAACCTGATATCAAAATTGGAGATGTTAATGTCAGCTCTTTGCTTTATGCGGATGATGTTATACTTCTAAATAAATCTGCTACAAGTCTGCAAGATTCTCTGACTAAATTGAATAGCTGTTGTAATAGATATGGTATGAAGGTCAGCAATAAAAAGACAAAGACAATGAAAATAGGCAGAATCATTGAAAATGTCAACTGTGTTGTGAATGGAGAACCTGTGGAACAAGTAAAACATTTCAGCTACTTAGGCACAATTTTTACTGAAGATGGTAAACTAAATATAGAAATAGACAACAGAATCAGCAAAGCTGGTATGGTGGGAAGTCAATTGAATAAATTCATATGGAATGAGAAAGAAATTAGTCGGAACACTAAATTAGCTGTATACAAGACTGTGTTCAAACCAATTTTAACTTATGGATCTGAGAGCTGGGTCAGAAGTAAAACACTTGACCAAAGACTAGAGACTGCAGATATGAGAGTCCTGAGAAAGATTAGAGGCGTGAACAGATGGCATCAATGGCAATATCATATTAAAAATGAGGATATTAGGAAAGAACTTGACATTGTCAGCATCCAGGAATGTGTTAGCAGAGCTAATCTCAGATGGTATGGTCACTTAAATAGAATGGGAGAGGAAAGATTAGCAAAACAAGTGTTCTCTGCCAGGTTGGCAGCAAAACGACCCAGAGGAAGACCAAGATATAGGTGGATTGATACAGTACAAAGTGCCTTAGACGATAGAAATATAAGATCTGATAATGTTGGAGTCTTGACAAGTAACAGACTGATTTGGAGGAAAATTGTAGATAGGAAGTTAGTAATGATGTAATTTTTTCATGTAGTACTGTCATATCCTGTACACCCCTTGAGGGTACATGGCAGGAATTTGATGATGATGATGATGAGGTATTATCAACAGAAAAAGAAGAGATCATTCTTAAAATATTAAAGTTTTCAGGCAACCTTTGCTAAAGCTGTTTGAAGAGACCAAGAAGAAACTGTCTTGCTCTATTTCTAAGATTGTGCTCATCATTGTGTTATTTTCTTTTGTATCATCAACTCTGAAAATTTTCTTTCAAATCTATAATCAAGATTTGGTTTGGGATCGAAATAGTCATCAATCTCTGACTCTAGGGGGTAACAACTCTGGATGATGGTAGCACTAACATATTAGCAATAGAGCAAATCAAACAAGAAAGGTCTTCAAATAATCTCGTCTTATTGACACTGTTAGATTCAAAAATTTTATTAACTTGCTGAACTTTAGCTAGAACAGGATGCAAAAATAAAAGGTACAACAGATTCCTTTTGCCTTTGTACATCTCCCACAAAATTTGAGCTCTGTAACATGTTTCAGTCATACGACTTCAAAGTGAGTTTTTAATTCCAACCACTGGCTGAGAATTCTGTCTACTGCAGGTTCAATGGAGAGCCAGTTGCACAGTTGCTTACAATTTTCAGAGGAGCACATTTTCGTTGATATAATAAATTTAGTTTAATTCTTTATCCAAGTGTAAGCAAACAAAGTTTGTGCCTGAAGTACCTTCAGGACTGAGGCAACTCGTGAAGGTGGACCAAGCTCTCATCGCTACTTGTCTTAGTATCTCCCATAATGCAAAACACATCTCCTTGTGGACATGTATAATGCTATGCATTAAGGGAAGGGCCAATACCCAGACCGGTTTCAACCTTTATTGAGGTCTCATCAGTGGGAGCCACACCAGAGGTGGTGATACTAAGGTGAAAGCAATGGGGAAGTCATATTTACCTATACGAGTTGCCAAAAGGTCTCACCTTATTAAATTACTCTGGATTTATGTGCTTTGCATTATGGGAGATACTAAAATAAGTAGTGATGAGAGCTTGGTCCACCTTTACGAGTTGCTGCAGTCCTGAAGATACTTCAGGCGCAACTTTGTTTGCTACTTGGATAAAGGATTAAACTAAATTTATTATAGTCTAAGTGAAAAAAAAAACTTCCAACCTTTTCATTGATAGTTTGATACAGCTCTTTGTATGCTGCTTGTCTTGAAGAATGTGAAAACCACTAATGTTTCTACAACTAAAAATTCTAATTTTTTTTTTGGGAGAGATTCTGCACAAGTGTGAGACATTGCCAGTTGCAATGAATGGTATACACAATCTAATTAAGATTCAGTTGTTCACAAATGCCATTATTGACACATCCATAACACTGTGTTGTCTGTACCAATTGCAATGAGATTTTCAACATCCAGTTTCTTGGTCAAGAGCTCTTTTTAAGTTCAGCCACAATACCACTAGTATCACACTTTTCTAGAACCACCATACTCAGAAATGTATGCATAATTTTGTTGAATTACTTCCTATAATAAATGATGGCAATTCCTAAAATTTTATTCATTGTGATATCATTCAATTCATCTATCAGCAAGCTGAAATTTCCATCTCCAATCTGCAATTAAATCTTCAAAATGTTCATTTAGAATATTCTTTACAGAGCATCTTTACCTTTGGCATAATTTGACTGGCTGGGATGATATTTTTGCAAAGATCTACTAGATGATCGCAACTGTTCAATGAGTGACATTGAACAGTTGAACATGACAGTAAAGAAATAATGTTAATCTGCCTTCAAAGTTTGCTGTCTCAGACTTCTCAAAGCATATTTGTAATAGGAACAGCCTTATATGAACTGCAACAAGATATTTCTTAGTTTCACTATGCTTTACAAGCTGACAATATTTAACAGCTATATCACATCTGCAAAACTTACAGTGGCCTTTTGTAGCATGACAGGAACTCTACATAGCCATTTACTAAACATCCCCATTTGCAACCACTCCCTCCTAAATTTTTGCTTGTAAACTTTGTCTCTTTGCTCATTTTTGAAGAAGGGCATGCAACTTTTTACTGCAACGAATTATGATCAGTCTCTGAAAACTTCCCACTTGCTATCATAACTACCAACCAGAACACTGTGCAAGAGACTAACTTGTAGTAGTGCTATCGACTTCAAGGCAGCAAAATAGCACTGTTGGGTCACATGACTAACATCATTGTGCATTCGAAACATGTATGATACTTGCACCAAACGTACAATACAATTCTTTATCAAATGTGAACACCTGGAAAACTTTTAAAACAATTTCTTTAAGAGTAGGTTATACAAACAACTAAAAAGAGCTGAAACAAGTTCTGAAGGAGCTAGGGAGCCAAAAAGGTGCTAGATCTAGCTCCAAAAAAAGCTAAATTGGCAAAACTGATCGTAACACATTGCATTTTGTGATATATGTAAATTGCATTTGACGATGCAAATAGCTTCTGTGGAAGTATTGATCAATTATGCCATTTTAAAGTTGGATAAACATCTGTGATGAAAAGTGTGGTGTAATTATGGCTGGTTTGGACAGTATATAAAGCAACCAAGGGGTCAAGGGATAGGTGTATTACATCCGTTAACTTTTATTCCTCTGGTTTGTGTATTCTGAAGGATGGGGAAAAAAAAAAAAGTTTCTGAGAGAAAAGAAAACTAGTTACTTTCAAGTCTTTCCAACTAAAGGAAATGTCTTATCATTGCAGCTACACTCACATTATGAATATGCACAATGACAAACATAGTGATGCTTACATATATTTGTAATTTCTGCAATCTAAGAGAACCTTGAAATACAAAAGATTTGAGGATGCTGACATTAAAATAAAATGCAACAAGGAAAATTTTCGAAATAGCAGAAAGCATTTGCAGCAGTGGCAGGAAAAACATATGCAGAATAAAGTTAATTGGAAGGAGACTAACTCCTTCTAAATAGTAATTTTCAGTTTTCATAGCTTCACACTTTTTGATCATATCTCATATTTCTCAGGTTAGTAGTATTATTTGTATCATGCTAAAAAAAAAAAAAACTGCAAATCTCACCATGAATTTAAAAGCTGAAACTTGACACGATAGTTATCATATATACCGGCATCACCAGGAATAAGAGCTTCACCTATAAAAATGTAACAAACACGGAGATGAATCAATACAAACATTTTACTATATACTGTCAACACACTATACCAAATACAATTACTAAGCACACCATAGCAAAAACCATTATATTAAACTGGCTCTTCATAGCAAATTATGAGAAGTCCCAACCTAAATTCTATAGCATTAGCACTATTCTAAAGGAAATTACTAAAGTAAACCATTCCTATAATGAACTATTCCTTCAGTCTGTACATCTGCTGCAGTGCAATGACTAGACTGTTTTAGCAATCAATATACTCAAATTTTATGGCAAGTTACAAGAAGATAGATGCAACACCAAAGCGAGATTTATGACTACTTATCTCTGATAAGTAACCATAAGGAACCATTCATGAAGAGAGAAATGCCAGATGAATAGGCAGAATTTCGAAAAGGAAGAGGAACAAGAGATGAGAAATTTAGCAATAATCAGAATGACGCAAGCTGTGGATGATTAAAATGATTAAAGAAGTCCACCCTTGCTGTCACCTCACCTCATATTAGGGGCTACGATACACATGAAATTACGGAAACTGAAAACAACACAAATGTTGATCAGATATGATCTTGGAAACACCAGCTAAATATAATATTAGTATACAGAACAGATTCAACACACTCAATTTTTGTGAAAGAGAACCAGATAAACTATGGGAAGAGATCATCATCATCATCAAATTCCTGCCATGTACCCTCAAGGGGTGTACAGGATATGATAGTACTACATGAAAAAAATTACATCATTATTAATTTTCTATCTACAATTTTCCTCCAAATCAGTCTGTTGCTTGTCAACACTCCAATATTATCAGCTCTTATATTTCTATCGTCTAAAGCACTTTGTACCGTATCAATCCACCTATATCTTGGTCTTCCTCTGGGTCGTTTTCCTGCAAACCTGGCAGAGAACACTTGTTTTGCTAATCTTTCCTCACCCATTCTGTTTAAGTGACCATACCACCTGAGATTAGCTCTGCTAACGCATTCCTGGATGCTGACAATGTCAAGTTCTTTCCTAATACCCTCGTTTTTAATATGATACTGCCATTGATGCCATCTGTTCACGCCTATAATCTTTCTCAGGACTCTCATATCTGAAGTCTCTAGTCTTTGGTCAAGTGTTTTACTTCTGACCCAGCTCTGAGATCCATAAGTTAAAACTGGTTTGAACACTGTCTTGTATACAGCTAATTTAGTGTTGCGACTAATTTCTCTCTTATTCCATATGAATTTATTCAATTGACTTCCCACCATACCAGCTTTGCTGATTCTGTTGTCCATTTCTATATTTAATTTACCATCTTCAGTAAAAATCGTGCCTAAATAGCTGAAATGTTTTACTTGTTCCACAGGTTCTCCATTCACAACACAGTTGACATTTTCAATGATTCTGCCTATTTTCATTGTCTTTGTCTTTTTATTGCTGACCTTCATACCATATCTATTACAAGAGCTATTCAATTTAGTCAGAGAATCTTGCAGACTTGTAGCGGATTTATTTAGAAGTATAACATCATCCGCATAAAGCAAAGAGCTGACATTAACATCTCCAATTTCGATATCATGTTTAATACCACTTTCCTTCATAATGCGATCCATATAGATAATGAATAACAGAGGGGATAATGTACATCCTTGTCTCACACCAGATTTAACATTAAACCATCTTCCTGTACTTCCTTCAATTCTAACTGCTGACTTACAACTTAAATAAAGACTAAGTATTGCTTGATATAATGTCCCATTGACACCATATAACTGCAGCGTATTGAATAGCTTCTCTCTTGGCACCTTGTCATATGCCTTTTCCAGATCGACAAAACTCAAATACAGATCTTTGTTATATTCCCATGCTTTCTCGACTATTTGTCATAAAGTGAAGATCTGATTCTGACAGCCTCTATTTGGCCTGATTCCAGATTGTTCTTCACCAAGCTTTTCTTACACAATTCTTCTCAACCGTTTCTCAAGTATACTTGCATAGATCTTGCCAGGAACACTCAGTAGGGAAATACCTCTGTAATTCTCACATGCAGTTTTATTTCCCTTTTTATATATGGGTACTATGAGAGCTCTACTCCAATCATCGGGAATTCGTCCCTCTGTTCAGGCTTTCTGAACTATGCAGTGCAGCCACTGTAAGACTCTTATACCACCATACTTCAGCATTTCTGGTCGAATATCATCTACTCCTGCTGCCTTTCCACATTTAAAGCCTTTGATGGCTTTTTCTACTTCAAGTATGGATATGTATTCCTGACTGCATGCCTGGTCAGTGTTTTTAACCACTGTGCTGTCATCACTGCTTGTTTCATTTAGCAGTTTTTCAAAGTAATTACTCCATACTTCAAGGATATCTTTTTCTCCCGTTTTCATGTCACCTTTATCATCTCTAATTCCTTTTATAGCACTCTTTCCTGCATTCTTAAGCTTCTTCAACAACCTCCAGAATATTTTGCCACCTTCTTGGTATTTATTTTCTATATTCTTGCCAAAGTCCTCCCATGACTTTTGTTTAGCATTCTTGCATTTGTCTCTATATTCTCTAAGAGCACAAGCTGACTTATTTGACAGGAACTTTTGGTATGCTTTCTTCTTTTCCTTCACTGCCTCTTTAACCTCCTGTGTCCACCAGGGAGTTCTGATTTTTTTATTCTTACAAACAACCTCACCACATGCCTCTCTGGCAGAATCAATGTTTTCTTCAGAGTTTGCCAATGAATCTCTAAGGTTTGATTCCTGTTCTCAAACTCTTTCATTTTTCCTTCAATAATCTTTGTGTATTTTAGTCTACAGCTCACATCTGAGAGCTGCTCAACTTTTATTCACTTTAAAACTTTCTTACATGTTATCCTTTTCAATATGAAATTCAATTTTATCCTGCTCACGACTAAATAGTGATCACTTCCAATTTCAAATCCTCTGTACACTCTGGTGTCCTGCACCAGGAAGAAAACATCACTATCAACAATAACATAGTCAATGAGACTTTTCTTATTCCTAGCCTCTTCTCTCCATGTGAATTTGTGCACATTTTTATGTTGGAACATGGTGTTAGTAATAACCAGTCCATGTCCTGAGCAGAAATCCAACAGATATTTGCCATTATTATTAGCTTTGATCTTTTCTCCAAATTTTCCCAAAATATTTTTGTATGTCTCACAATCATTTCCTACTCTGCTATTTAGATCTCCAACATGGATCAACTTTACCTTCTTCATTGTGTCAGTTGCTTTCTCTAAAGCCTTAAAAAATTCCTCCACTTCTACCCTAGTAGAACCTTCTGTGGGACCATAGGCACAAATAAGTCTCATTGTCCAGTTCCCCATTCTCATATTTGCCCACATTACTCTACTTGAGACTGACTGCCATTCAAGAAGATTAGCCTCGTATTTTGTGTTGAATACTATGGCTACTCCTTCTTTTCCTTGATTGTCATTGCCTGAATATAACATAACATTTTGTATTTATTGCTCAGAAAGATCTCACCAGTTTTGGTCTTTTTTGTTTCAGTCACCCCTATTATGTCGATCTGGTATTTACCTAATTCCTCAGCTAGCTCCATTTCTTTGCCATTCAGGTTTCTTATGTTGATAGTACTGATCTTTAACTCTGGTGATGTTGAGTTGGGGTGTGTTTTCAGATTTGTTCCAGTAGCTGACTTTTTTGCTGTTTGTCCTGGTTCCCTGGCAAAAACAATGAGGCCCTTGTTTAACCGGGCAAAGCCCCAGCCGGCATGAAATTTTGTCATGTTGTACCATCATTCTATATTTTGGTTTAATCAATAAGAATACAATTTGGTCGGCTAAATCCCAAATTGCCAGCCCATCCTCGTCCGTTCAGTATCCAAGTAGATACCCAACAGGGTGCACCACAAGAAGGTGAGGATTGGACATTAGGTCAGAAGCCCTGGTCAGTTCTCCGCATTCCTTTAAAAGCTATGTGGAGGTCTCCTCTCAGTTATACAGCTTTGACCCTTAAGCACCCCTTGGGAAGAGATTAAAGATATAATTAAAACAGAAGCAAAGAAGAATATTCCAACAGTTTGTAAGAAGTTTAAATGGCTGTCAGAAGATGCCATCAAAACTGCCTAGGAAAGGGGAAAATGAAGGCTACAGGAAATTTGCAGGAAGTACGGCATTTGAATGCAGTTTCAACAACAAGCCAGAAGAGACAAGGAAAATACTTTAACCAGGAATGCCAACAAATAGAAGACCAAAACAAAAAAGGAAAAACAAGAGATCTTTTCAAAAAGATCGAACTAACAGGGAAGTTTAGTGCCAAGGTGACAATATTAAAAAGTAAACACAAAGGATATCTTACAGAAGCTGCAGACATCAAAGAAAGATAGAAAGAGTATACAGAAGCCCTTTACAGAAAGGACTCCAAAATTACTGAGAAATTTGATGAGCAGGATTATACACAGGAGCCAGTACCACTGGAAAGTGAAGTGAGGTGGGCACTGCAACAGCTATCCAGTAAGAAATGGAATACCTATTGGGCTGCTCAAAGCACTGGGAGAAGAGGCAGTTAAAATTTTAACAGCTCTATGTCAGTGAATTTGGATCACAACTACATGGCCTAAGGAATGGAAAAAATCAGTTTATATACCTGTATTAAAGAAAGGTGATGCAAGAGTGCGATAGCACTGATTTCTCATGCAAGTAAAGTCTTACTTAAGATCATTCAGAAAAGACTGGAACCATTCATGGAGAGAGAAATGCCAGATGAACAGGCAGGATTTCGAAAAGGCAGAGGAACACGAGATCAAATCGCCAATGTGAGATGGATAATAGAAAGAGCACAGGAATATCAAAAGAATGTCTACCTTTGTTTCCTTGACTATAGCAAGGCTTTTGACTCTGTAGATCATGTGAAACTGTGGAATGTGTTAAGAACAATGGGAGTACCAGAGCATTTCATTATCCTTCTGAGGAATCTTTATTATGAACAAGAAGCTACTGTCCGAACAGATCTTGGAGAAACTGAGTATTTCACAATAGGTAAAGGGGTGTGACAAGGATGTATTTTTATCTCCATACACCTGTTTAACTTGTACAGCGAATATATTTTAAGAATGATAGGGCTGGAGGAGTTTTCAATTGGAATTAAAATTGGGGGAAGAAACATTAATAATTTGAGGTATGCAGATGATACCACCTTGCTAACAAAATGCAAAGATTTGGAAGAACTTATTATGAAAGCTGAAGGAAGTGCTAAATATGGTCTTAAACTTACACTCAAAAAAACAAAAGTTATGGCAACATGTGAACTTAATGATTTTGAAGTAGATGGGATGAAAATGGAAGCAGTTAACAATTTTGTGCTCCTAGGATCCCAAATTGATAAAGATGGTTATTGTACTAAAGAAGTTAGAAGAACATTGGAAAGAAAGCAATGACAAATTTAAGCAAGATCTTTAAAGATAAAGATATGTCTCGCAACAATAAATCAGAATCGTGAAAGCAATGGTATTTCCTGTAGTACTGTATGGATGTGAAAGTTGGACCCTGAGAAAGAGTGAAAGAAGGAAGATAGATGCATTTGAATTATGGGTTTGGAGATGCTTACTAAGAATACCATGGACTGCAAAGCAAACCAATAAATAGTGATAGACAGAATAAAGCCAGATTGCTCCCTCGAAGCTATGATCATCAAGCAAAAATTGTCATACTTCGGACATATTATGCAAGCAAATGACAGTCTGGAGAAGATGATGCTTGTTAAAGTTGATGGAAGCAGGAGAAGAGGAAGACCAAGAATTAGATGGAGTAAAAGAAGCAACTGGAATACGCTTGGAAATTCTGAAAGATATAGTCAGGGACAGATTTGAATGGAGAATGTATAGATTCACCAGGAGGTCGAAAACGACTCGATGGAACGCACCAACAAACATACTCAAATTCTTTGTACAACTGCATGGTATACAAATAATCTAGATGCAGCGGGATTACAGTAGTGTAAGGGTTGGAAGCTACAGTTGAAAATATCTGTTCATATATTTACAGGATTCAACAAAAGGCCTTGCATAAGACTGATGCCAAGATAGTTCTGCCAGCTTAAAAGTTGAAGATGGAGGTTGACAATGGCAACACAGAGTAGCTGGTAGAAGCTGTGGAGGAAAATCTCTCAGGTGAAGACCTAACAGAAGTACAGAGGCTGAAAAAGAACAAGAGAATAAAGCAGCAGTAGGAGAGGCACCTCAGATGGTTTAGTTGTTCGAGGAAATGGTTTCCAACACAGAGCTTTAGCAATAATCAGAATGACACAAGCTGTGGACTAAGTTGGATGCAATGTAAAAATGATTAAAGAAGTTCACTCTTGCTGTCTTCTATTTAGGGACATAAAACACATGTGTTGAAAAGATTATTTTACTGATTAATAATAACTTTATGTTTCGACCCCTGTATTGAGGTCATCTTTGTAAAATCAATGTAAAAATTATTAAAGAAGTTCACTCTTGCTGTCACCTCACCCCTTAAGATGAACATAAACCTTCCACAAGTTATGCACCTGGAAAGCATCCTTAGAATGCTTTGTTGCAATTCCTGAATTTGAAGAATTTGTTGTTGATGACCTAACCTCCCCTGCCTCCTCCAATGAATCTCCCAAATAATAAGCATAACATTGCTATGTTGCATGTTGAATTTACACAAAAAAATATTTACATCTTTATTAATTTCAAGCTAAATTTAATTCTTTAAAATTCAGTATGCCATGTTTCTTCTGTTAACTAAATTTAACTATTTCTTTTAAGGTTACACGGTGATCAGTATTCATATTTATGAATTTAGGGACATAAAACACGTGTTGAAAAGATTATTTTACTGATTAATAATAACTTTACTTTTCGACCCCTGTATTGAGGTCATCTTCAGAAGGATACATGTGTATAAGAACAAGCTACATGCTGTTGCACTCTATACAAGTAAATTACATCTACGTTGTTAACTAATCTTTTTTCTTAGCCTGCCCTCTAGTGAAAAAAAAAAAAATAAAATAAAATAAAATAAAAACTATAATAAGCTTTGCTAAAGTCCTCACATACTAGGATTCTTCTGGAATTATACAGTACAGGTTGCTATTGAATGTTCAGGAGAAGAAAAACAACTCGCCAAGTCTTCTTGTATTGAGATTTTTCTTCGTGGTTGCTATGAAGGTTGTAGATGGGTCCCTCCACATTCTTGGAATTGTTAGACCATTTTTATTTAGATTCGGATAATGTTTGAGCATTTCACATGTTTCCTTGAATTTCCGCTCGAACCAGGTTTTGGTGCAGTGTAGGGACTTGGTACCTTTCCAGTCAATTCTGTGGTATGTTTGGAGTGCGTGGTCAGAAAGGCCGGTTTTTCTAAAATGGAGGTATTTTATGTGACGTTTGTGTTCATCTTTTCTGATTGGGATGGTTTGCCCTATGTATGGTATGTTACATATGCAATCTATTTTGTAAGCTCCTGGTGGGCTAAGTGTGGCAGGGGATCCTTGGAAGAACTGAATAGGTGTCTTAATTTAGTCGGGGAGGGGGGGGGGGGTTAAAGGTGGTTTTGATGTTGTATTTGTGTAGTGTTCTGTCTATTTTTTCTGAAATGGCTCTAACATATGGTATAGCAATAGCATTCTTGAAATCTTTTTTGTTATTAGTGGTTTCTTTGTGGATGATCTTGTGAATGGTTTTTATACTGTATCCATTTTTTATAAATGTATGTTTGATGGTCTCATATTCATGGTTAAGAGCTTGTTCATTTGAACAAAATGGTTTGAGCTCTGTGTTTAAGGGTGCTTATGATCCCTAGTTTTTGTGTTGGGTGGTGATAAGAAGGTTTGTGTATGTACTGGCCTGTGTGTGTAGCGCAGTGTGTAGTCGCAGTGTATCGCAAACCTACACACACAGGCCAGTACATACACAAAACTTCTTATCACCACCCAAAAGGTACCAAGTCCCTACACCGCACCAAAACCTGGTTCGAGCAGAAATTCAAGGAAGCATGTGAAATGCTCAAACATGATCCGAATCTGAATAAAAATGGTCTAACAATTCCAAGAATGTGGAGGACCCATCTACAACCTTCATAGCAACCACGAAGAAAAATCTCAATACAAGAAGACTTGAAGTCATTCCCCCCCCCCCCCCCTCCTGAACATTCAATAGCAACTTGTACTGTACAAATCCAGAAGATAATCATAATATAACAATATAAACCGTATAATTCCAGAAGAATCCTAGTACGTGAGGACTTTAGCAGAGTTTATTGTAGTTTTTATTTTATTTTATTTATTTTTTATCACTAGAGGGCAGGCTAAGAAAAAAGATTAGTCAACAACATAGATGTAATTTACTTGTATAGAGTGCAACAGCATGTAGCTTGTTCTTATACACATGTATCCTTCTGAAGATGACCTCAATACAGGGGTCGAAACGTAAAGTTATTTTATTATTAATCAGTAAAATAATCTTTTTAACACGTGTTTTTGTCCCTAAATTCATAAATATAAATTTAACTATAATAGTATAATACGTGTTTTGATTGACACCGAACTAGAGAAACTTGTTCCTTAAATTTACAATAGAACCCATATTAAAATAAGTCTAAGAAAACAAGAAGTAGTTTGTATGAAAGGATTAGTGCTACTACTTGGGAAAAAGTCACAAATTTACATTATATATTGAACAGGGCTATTTGTGGTAATTAAAATTTCATACAAAAGTTACAAATGAATGATACATTCAGCAGATTGAAAAGAAAAGATATATATACATAAGAAAGATATTAAGAATAAAAGAAACATTTAACTTACCAGTATTTATATCTAATCCTACAGGCTGCTGACCAACAGCATATTCATGTAAAAGTTTGACAATTACTTCTTGAGGATCAAAGCCTGCATTAGTTGCTAAAACTTTGGGAATTATTAATAGCGCATCAGCAAAGGCCTGAATTCCTAACTGCACTCTTCCTTTAACTTCACTTTTATATTTTGTCAAGGCCGCATGAGCTACCAATTCAAAAGCTCCAGCACCAGGAACAAGACAACCTAATAAAATATTTTAAAACAATTGTGATAAAAACATTCCCCATGGAGAAAGGAAAAGATGGAATCATTACACAGTATTTAATTGCAACAGTTTCTTTAATTCTGAAAAATAGGCATTATAATAGTGCTATTATAATGGCTATTTTAACACCAAAACAATTTTCCACTTTTGAAGCAGTAAACTATCGCTAGTAATTGTGCTAACAGTATTTGACAAATCTGGGTGCAGTTTATGTTACCAACTTTTTGTGTGTGTAAATACTAGAAATATAGCTTATTACTCCTTGTTTTTTTAGACAGTTGTAACAGTGGTGGGCTATAGGGGGCTCGCACGAGCCCTTTGTTAAATTTTTCTCAAATTTGAAAGGCCCTTATTCTTCTTGTTTACTTTTTTTTTTTTCAAAAAAATTTTTTTTTTAAGAAACATATTACGCGACAAATTCATACAGTAACCTAACAAAAATTAGTCTATTCGGCAGTGTATAAATTTGGAATTATTGTTTCAACTTCTCTATAACGAATGCACTCAAGCTTGAAAATAAAATAAGTGCATGTGCTATCTTTATCCTTCTTTCTGGTAGCCAATCCTATGGTAAAACCAGTAGCCAATCAAATGTTTTATAAAAGATAAAATATTTCATTCTTATATTTTGATAGTTAAAAAATGTTTTTCCATATGTAAGATAAATGAACACAGTTGATTGAGTGCAAATATTTCATGTTTAGATCATGAAATATTTGTTTAAAAATGATAGCCTTTAGAGGTTGATTGTCCTCTCATACTTTTTGATTGGAATTTGTACACAAACTGTATTAATAAAAATGTGTTTTTACATTATGGAAAATATCTAAGAATAGCGATCTGAACTTTCCCCACCTTTGCAATGAGTCGTCCGGTATTGTACTACGTACTGGGGTCACTTGCATTAGCTCACGCTAAGTGTTCGCCGATACTTTATAGTTTACTATATTTGGCAAGAAACTCTCTGATTCCAATCTTTGAGTTCCTTATTCGGTTTTAAAACTATGTGGGATTTAATATCCCCTTAATTTAAGTAACGTTTTCATTGCCGAAATGAAGCTTATTAGCTCTTTATACTTAAGTAACTTAATGGTTGCACCTGTTTGGAAAACTCGTTCGCAGTGTATATAAGTTCTTTTCACTATACACTTTGGTATTAGGTCTAGCTACTCACTGATGAAGCCTCAAAAAAGGCTGAAACCGGTCTGGGTAGTGACCTCCCTCCATAATGTAATAACAGCATACATTTCCCAGGAAATGTGTTTTTACATTATGGAAAATACCTAAGAATAGCGATCTGAACTTTCCCCACCTTTGCAACGAGTCGTCCGGTATTGTACTACGTACTGGGGTCACTTGCATTAGCTCACGCTAAGTGTTCACTGATACTTTATAGTTTACTATATTCGGCAAGAAACTCTGATTCCAATCTTTGAGTTTCTTATTCGGTTTTAAAACTATGTGGGATTTAATATCCCCTTAATATAAATATTTTTGTCATGTTGTACCATCATTTTTTATTTTGGTTTAACCAATAAGAATACAATTTGGTCAGCTAAATCCCAAATTGCCAGCCCATCCTCGTTCGTTCAGTATCAAAGTAGATACCCAACAGGGTGCACCACGAGAAGGTGAGGATTGGACATTAGGTCAGAAGCCCTGGTCAGTTCTCCGCATTCCTTTAAAGGCTATGTGGAGGTCTCCTCTCAGTTATACAGCTTTCTGATAATGTTGGAGTCTTGACAAGTAACAGACTGATTTGGAGGAAAATTGTAGATAGGAAGTTAGTAATGATGTAATTTTTTCATGTAGTACTGTCATATCCTGTACACCCCTTGAGGGTACATGGCAGGAATTTGATGATGATGATGATTAATTTAAGTAGTATTAATAAAAGTTTTTGTACGAAATACGGCTTTTTTTTTTCCTTTTTTTTTTTTTCATAATCATATCATAACTCACCGCTGGTTGTAACCCAGGTGAAAAACTTTCTACAGAGACTGAAACCGGTCTGGGATTGTGATCTTTCTCATAATGCTTTTGCATTAGGGAGATACTGGGGCAACTGATGTGAAGTCCACAGCCTCTATATACAAGTAGACTGAAGATACTTCATGCACAAACTGTTCACTTATGCTTAGGTAAATAATTAAAACAAGAATATAATTTTTTGTCAAGTAAAATATATTTTTTGATAATAAAAAATAAACTTACTTATCCAAATCAACACACAGAGCCAACTTATTTTGTAGTGTTATCGGTGTGAATTTGGTTGTGGTTTACATAAAAAAAAATATTTATCCTGTACAAGAATCCACCTGAATTGCTTATTTCTTTTAGTGTAATGGCTGTCCTGCTGCATGTTTGTTAATATATCCCAACTAAGGTGACCCCACTATAGTAATTACTTATAACAAATGCACTCACTAAAATATAAACTACTAAATCTCAAATGAAGCCTTACAGGCACAGTGCTATTCTAAAGAAAATTAACTATAGCCAACTATCTGATATACTTGAATGTTATTCATATTTATGCCATTTCTTTAAATGAAAAAAAGTAAACAAAAGTCCAGGAAATGTTTTGACTTTTCTTGTAACTAAATCTATAATCAAGCTTGATGCACAAAGCTAAAGAAAATTTACTATAACAATCTATTCCTGTGAACATGAGCTCTCAAATAGTGACAATCAACTGTACTTGAATTTTATTCATATTTATGCAAATTAAATGTTCCAGAGATATGTCAAAGCTCAGCAATGTAAGGAAGAGCACTGTAAAAGAAATCAGCGGTAATAAGTGATAAACACACTAATATTCTAAATATGTGCTGCAATTACCTTAAAAACGTATGTTACAGAGAATTCAGGCATGAATAGATATCAGCATTGTGAAATATACTACACCTAAAGGAGACCTCTGCCTAGTTCAAGGAATATGACCTAATGTCAATCCCCACCTTGTGATGCATCCCCACTATTATATATCTACATGGTTACTATATGAACAAGGTGGTATAGCAATTTCGGACTTAACCAAATTGTATTTATATTGGTTTAAACTAAAACCACAATGATGGTATAACAAATGTTTTGCTGGCTTGGGCATCACCTGGTAAAACAAGGGCATGATGTTTTCAAAGAAACGGTGGAAGTCAGCTACTGGAACAAAATCAAATTCATCAATATCAAAGATAGGCAGTGGAAAAGAAGTGAAACTATAGAAGCCTTGGTACTATGTTCACATAACTGGTGTTATAGATGAACTAAAATGGGTGACATATGTTTGGATAGGAATTTCCTTCCAAATAAGAGGAAGGAATCAGTAGCAATAGAATCCAGCACAAAAAATGAAATCAACCTTTTCAAATGGTAAGTAATTTCAAGCAAAGTAATGTGGAAATTTTCAGATTTGTTGTAAGATTTGTCTATTGTCCCATTTCTTCTACTAAAAAAGAAGAGGAATTTTTAGAGGTGAGCCACAAACTCAAATATACAATTATTACTGCAGATTTTTATTATTTTTTTATTCTAAATAATTAGATCAGCAAACCCAAGAAAAAATTTAATTCAGGCAGGGAGAAGTTGTTTACATGGATTTAAAAAACAATTAAGCCTTTGTAGCAGACTAAATTTGTGCAATATAGGAAAAGCAGATATTGAAAACTATTAGCAAGTGGGTTGCCAATAATTTTCAATATACCTTGCCAGTTCAGCTGGTGGGCTGCAAAAATACGAAGAAATATGTAAGAAAGCATAAACGTAATCAAATGACATTCCAAATCAAGAAATGTCATAGGCCATGGCTTAGACCTAGTTGTATAATTTGAGTCTCGGCACAGGGAAGATTCCCAAGGCACGATAATCCCAATGCAAAAGGCTGGTGCAAATACTAACATGTCTAAGTATCAACCTATCAGTACATCTGTAGTGACGGTAAAGATTTTAGAAAACTTGATAAGAGCATGCATAAAGAAATGGGTTGACAGAAATCTATATTGTGTGCATGTGTATACGGAAAGAGAGAACATCTTTGATAGAATTTAAAATAGCCAAATTAAAATTATATGCAATAATTTGTAATATCTTAAACATATGTTTTAATTTTTGCCTAGTCCATTGTTTTTCTCAAGATGTTATGTGCTACTTCTTTCAATTACCTGCTAACCAGTTACCGTCTTCCATGACAAGAACCTATTTATTTCACTTTCTCATCTATCAACATACACTGCTGACTTTTAGAGAGTAATTATGGAAACAAATACCTCCTCTGATTTTATCTATGCATTTCATATAAAGGACGAGTTTCTCCTTATTTTCAGTATCTGTAGAAGTACCTAGAAGACTTGCTACTGGACTCTGATTTTCTTAACTAATTTTTGTTTAACGACATCAAAAGTAACTGACACAAATTCTTTACATTTCGTGTCATTTTGATACTGTTTTACTATTAGGACTATGAAGTTTTTATAGTCAGTAAATAGTTTATTGAAGTTAGTTTTATAATAGGCTATATTAAAAAGGCACTTCACTTGTTCAAACATTTTTGAATTGATCTTTCTTTGGAAAGATGGATTCTGTCACAGCATTTTTTGTGAAAATTAAACTGAGGACCTCAAAAACCTTTTAGTAATCTAGTGTTTCTGTCAGCATTCTCAGAATATTTTTTATACATTACAGAATACAACTTCTGTCTTCGTAGCACAATCACTTCAATTCCTTGAACCTTTTTGTCTTGAAAGTACTTGATTGGTTTTAGTTGATGACACCATAGAGCTCTTTTCTCCAGCGTTTTCAATGTTTTCTGGTCTCCTACCTTTGTCCCAAGTTTTGGGCTTCACAAAACTAAAAGGTGCAGTTTGCATTTCCTGTCATTTATTGTCCATAACGAAGGGTGAATTTATACAACTTATTAATAAAAAAAAAGTCATTCAGTTGGAAAGACCAATAACAGCTTGCGAAAACAACAGAAAATGGTCACTGCTAGCAATGGAGCAGAATAACTTTTCACAAAGTAATGTCAATGTGATCAAGTCTCTAGTTCATCTTTGCAACATAACCATTTTTTAAATAGTGCTATTTAAAAACTCTTAATTATTTATGGTCAAGTATATAATTACACTAAGCTAATTAATGTTGTGAATTGTAAAAATAAGCTTTCATCAATATTACTGCATACCTTAAGGTAAAGAGGATGTTGGGAGAATTGGCAGTGAAATGAAAATCATCTTGTTAAATTAATTTTTAAGGGTATCTCTTTGATAAGTATGGTGATGACTTGCAAGTTATGCAAAATGAAATGCTGCTTGAGAATGCTTGACTACGGCGAGTGATCCAACACACAAACTTGGTTTTTGCTCAAAAACTGTCTCACAATATTCGAACGATGAGATGGTGCATTATCATGCAAGTGACCAGCTGCCTGCATCACGATATTCATGCCGTACGCAATGAATTCTCACTATCAATTGCTTCAAAACTCACCACTGACCACTTGGCCAGGCGGAACGAATTCTTTGTGGATGATGCCCTTGGAATCATAGAAACAAATCAGCATTGTCTTTACTTTTGACTTCTCCAAGTGACTTTTTTTCGGATGCCCCTCTTATTGTGGTCTCCACTGAGCACTCTGGTGCTTTGTTTCAGGCTCATACTCAAAACACTGTTTCACTACCAGTAATGATCGTTTCAAAGACGTTTGATTCATTACAAGTGGTTTTAATGAGATCCTTGCAGTGTTCATTTCGATACAATTTTTTGGTCATCGACCAACTTGCGGGGGAAAAATCGCGAATTCAATTTACGAAAGCCCAAACTCTTGGTCAAAATGTTGTGCACAGTTGATTTTTGAATCCCCAATTCATCTTCAATCAATCTCACGGACGATTTCGGGTTTTCTTTGATGAAATCATGCACTTTTTGGATGTCAGCTTTGCTCAGTCCAATTTTTTTTTTTGGATGGCCTGGCTTTTCGTCGTCCTCGAGCGTTTCACAACCACTTTGAAATCACTCAAACCACTCGTAAACTTGAGTGCGGGATAAGTATTCATCACCATATGCTTTTTGAAGCATTTGATGCATTTCGGTTAAACTTTTACTAAATTTAACAAAAAAAAAGTCAATTGCAGCTCTCTGTTTGAAACTCATTTTCAGACTGTTCGTCAAAACACACTGTCTCTCTTGGCTTCTAATGAAGCAAATGTCAAATAGTTGACACAACACTAATGAAGGTTGCCACTTTCGACAACAAAAAGATACAACAGGTGGAACCACTAGTTTCTTCTATTTTCGAAAAGTTCAGTTTCTTTTTGGACAGAAGGTGTATATGGTGACTGATAGAAATGTGGTATTAAAAGTGATATTATAAGCTTATCTTTGCTTTATACAGATGATGTGCTCCTAAACTAAATCCAGTGCAAGTCTCCGAGATTTTTTTTTAAAAATTTAATCACAGTTGTAATAAATTTGGTATAAAATAGGCAGAAACTTCAATTGCATTCTCAATGAGGAACCTATAGAATAAGCAAAATATTTCTGCTATTTAGGCTGAATTTTTAGTGAAGATGCCAAATTAAATGTAAGTAAACAACAACAACAGAATAAACAAAGATGGTATGGTGGGAAGCCAGATGAATAAATTTTTATGGAATAAGAAAAATTAGCCAAAATACAAAACTATCAGTATATACAAGACAGTGTTCAAACCAATTTTAACTTATGGATCTAAGAGCAAGAAAAATCAGAAGAAAAAAAAAGCAGCTGATCAAAACCTCAGAGACCATAGATATGAGAGTTTTGAGAACAATTAAATGAGTCAAGAGATGCCATCAATGGCAGAATCATTATAAGTTAATATATTAGGAAGGTACTTAATGCTGCCATTCAAGAATGAGTGAGCAGAGCTAATTTAATGCGGTAAAGTAATTTAAACAGAATATGAGAGGAAAGGTTAGCAGTGAAAAGTGAAAAGAAGTGTTTGATGACAAGATGGCTTGAAAAAGACCAGAGGAAGACTAAGATCTAAGTAGATTGATGCAGTTAGAGGTGCCCTAGAAGAAATTTCCCAGCAAATAAGAAATATAAGATAACAGCACTGGAGTGGTGAAAAGTGATATAGTAATCTGGAAGAAAATCAGATTAGTAGTAATAAAACAATCATGTAGTATACTATCATAGTATCCTGTGTATCCTTTGAGGGCACATATCAAGAAATGGATATTTTGTTCGAGCATTTTAAATATAACTTTCCAAATAAGGCTTACCATCTTCAATGGCATTTGTAACTGCTCTTAATCCATCATGAATCGCATCCTTAATCTGATTAAGAGTGTGCTTATTGGGTCCCTTTATCAAAATAGTAACAGAATGTGGATTCTGAAGTTCTTCTACAAAAGTGTACTTCTGTTCACCTAAAACATGTTCATATACCAGTCCAGCAAATCCCAAACACTCAGGGGTTAAATCATCAAATGAATTTACTGCCGTACCTCCACATGCTAAAGCCAGCCTGCAAGAGGAATACTGATATAATATGCATACTAAACCAATAGGAAAATTCAAGTATTTTACAGATTATTACAAGTCATTACACACAATAATTAAAAATGCCTGATTTCTTATTGGCCAATATAGGACTTGAGATATTTCTTTATATAAGAAAAGAAATAAACTTTGTTTCTTAAATAAATAGAACCTAATTACTTTTTGCTTACTTATATCCCAATTTGAAAGAAAAAAGGAATTCTCCTGAAATTCATTTAGAAATAATTATTTTCCTCTTTCAAACTGGACATGGACATTTTCATCATAGTTACTAAATAAAATTTATTTCTGCAAGCTTAATAAATTTCATTAAGAGTTAATCAGCTCACTTGCATATAAAGCAACAAGTTGCAGATGCATTTTCTAATTTATTAAGGTTTACGAAATATGACATTTTCAGGATAACTAACTTACTGCATACAGAAAACAGATGTTCTCATTACACAAATATAAAATCAAAACTGTAGCTGAGTGTGAAATCAGTAAAACACTAACAACACACATAATTTTTAAAATTATACTGATCGTTTAATTCTTACAAAAAACCTAGTTCCAGATTAATACAAAATGATATGATACAGTTGATACAAGATGTGAAAGCCTAAAAAAATACTACAGTTTATGTACGTTAATGCCAGAAGAAATCAGGAATAAGGGGAGTTTCTGACACTGGTTGGCTACCTTGCAAAAAAAATTACAGGCATTAGTGAGGCTTGGCTGACAGAAGATGAAGTCATTAGGGATAGATCTGAGGAGTATAGTATTTTCAGGATAGAAAAAATGGGACAGGGAGAAAGATGCTGATCATAGCAGATGAATTGCAGCCATAAAAAAAAAAAAAATGGCAATGGCAGTTCATTTGATGCAATCTGGAAAAAATCAAATAGAGGCCAAAGGATGCAAGAGAAAAAAGATGTGGAAGGCAGGCATACACTGCTAAATTAGCACAAAGAATGCAAGTTGAGTAATTATTACGACAGACTTCAACTACAGATTAGGAGGAAAGATCAAATAACTACCAGGAAATTGAATTTATTACCTGTTAAGAGATAACATCAAGAGATAGGATTTGAGTGCTGGATCTGGTTATAGGATCAGAAGATTTGCCCATAACCAAGTTAGTCACGTTGCCTCCAACTGGGAAGGATGGAATCATGCAGTTATGACAAGCTTAGGAGACAGCTTGAATAGTTCTTTGGAGTAAGAATTTGCAAGGGAGGGATATTACATGCATAGAGATGAAAAAGGTAAAAGAAGCAATATCAATTTGTATACCAGGAGGATAGTCCGATAGGAGTCAGATGAATCAGTAGTATCATCATTAAGCAGACACTCAAAAAGTAGTCAAATTGAAAAAATATACACTATCTCTGCAATCTTTCAAACCTTACTTGAAACTGGTCCTGTTCACTGTTCCTAGCGTGTACATGCAAAATGACCTACTATGGGAACGTTGGAAGATATATATGAACATTCACTTTAAATAACAAATAGATTTGCAATCATGACTAGTCAGGTCTAGCAAACCATGTGCCCTAGACACCAGAATAATAAAAAAAAAAAACATTGTTTCATTGCAACAATTTCATACTTGATAAGCATTTTTTAGAATCTCCAATTGCCTTTGAAAATCAACCTTATTTAATAAGTATGGATGTTAAACTTCCAAAATATGGGGAAATTTTTTAAGTAATCCCAAGTTACAACCTAGGCTCAATGTTTAGAGGATACCCTTCCTAGCTAATACTCCCACCAGCTAAATTTCACTTCATGTTTCTTGAGTATTTGTAACATTTTATATGGCATGCCAGCAGATGTCTTTGTGACAGAAGAAATATTTGAAAAATTAAAGTTGTTGAATTTGTTCCATTTTTATTCCATTAAATGCCCAACATAAGTAGCTCTGTAGACAATTGGAAGAATGATGGTACATTGTGCCCTTCAATTGGAAAAGGCCTGAGTTTTAATATCGTTGTGAGAAGAGAAATTGTATAGGACTTTTCAATTGAAGATGAGTTAGCCGATCTTATACGGAGGTACAGTTTTTCCTCTTTGAATCTCGGATTTTTCACCTCACATACAGGCATATTGTTGGTCATCTGAACACATGCAATAAAAAAACATTGTTGGTGGTGATGGCAGAGGAAACAGTGAGATAGGTATAAGTCTTAGTGTTATAGCTGATAGCAATATCTTCATGCAAACTCAGGATATAAGAGTATACATGGGATTTGAAACAGGATGCTATCACAGTTTATAGCAGGATAAAAAAAATATTATATCCAAAAGAATACAAAAGAAAGTTATGACAAAAAAAAAATCAAAGCTGGACAAAGGCGAACCGTACTACTCGAATATGCAAACATCATTCAAGAAAAAACATGAAGCAGCTTATAAGCAAGAACTAAGTGCAGTCTCAGAACAAACTAAAAAATTCATAATTGCTTCATGGTGTAAATAACACAAGTTCAGTAAATTACTTACTGTCTCTTCTTCTGGAGTTGTTTATACCATGAAGCACTGTTATGAATAACCACCAACACTTATGTCTTTCTATATGTATATCTGAAGAAAATATTGATTCAACAAGGGACACAATGTGGTGCAGTTGTTTGCAGATAATAAAATAAAAGAAAAAAAATTGGAACTTCACAGTGATTAAAGAGGCAGTTTCAGAAGAAATCATAATGAAAATTCCTTGCTAGTAAATTTGCAGAGGTCCTGTAAGAATAATGTAAGAAAGCTAAACAAGGCATAAAAAATTAGATTAAAGATATAAGAAAACTTTGGTAAGAATATAGAAAATATCAATTTTGGCAAAATGTTCTAAAGACCACTGAATAGAGGAAAGAGAACTGGAAAAGGAATTGAAAAAGGTGAAAAAAACAAGATCAGTATATTCTGGTCATATGAAATAATTCTTCAGACTGTTAAATGAAAGTGATAGAAGGTGTGACAGAACAGTAGTAAAGTTATTCAAGAGTAACAGCATCAGGAGTATGCATATCAATATCTGAAGTAGAAACCACCAGAAACCCAAAATGCTAACTGGAGTAAATTGTATTAGATGAGAAATACTCAAATATGAAGGTACAAAAGCTTTCACATAACTACATTGCATAGTTCAGAAAGTCAAATTCCAGATAATTGTAGTCACGCTCTCATGGTATCAATGTAATATTCTGTACACCCCACAAGGATACTTATCAGGAATTCAATATCATTCTACATATAGAAAAAAGATATTAATTATAAATATCATTATCTGCTGTGTATCCTATCAACAATTTCATCAATTTATTAGGTACCAAATATTGTCAATTCTTATATTTTGTACTAACTGCATCAATTCATATACAGAACTTGGTCTTCCTTGGTTCTTTTTAAAACATGCCACCAAAACACCTGTTTTGCTGATCTTTGGTTACAATCAAAAAATCAATCAACCATTTTTCTTTTAATTCAAAGAGAAGACCCCCCACCACCACCACCACCCAAACAGCATTTTCATTCCCTATATTAGGACACTTCCAAATGTTTTTCCCATCCTTTATAATTGGCAGCCAAATAGAAACCTATCAACTAAATCATTCTACTAGATATGCTTTTTTTTCTTTCTTACTTGTGGAGTAATACCAACAAGAAAGAACCAGATGAAATAGATTTAGACTATTTTATTGACTACTCTACTAGTTTCATGAAAATTCTTGTTTCACATCAGGAGAAATGTGTGAATAAACTTAAAAAAATGTTATAACAGGTAACACATATAACAAAAATGTCTGAATAAACTTAGAATAAAAAAAATAAGGAGAAATGTGTGAATAAACTTAAAGATTATAACAGGTAACATACATAACAAAAATATTTGAACAAGACTAACAATGTTGTGCCATCATTTTTTATTTTGGAGGAAAATTGTAGATAGGAAGTTAGTAATGATGTAATTTTTTTCATGTAGTACTATCATATCCTGTACACCCCTTGAGGTACATGGCAGGAATTTGAATGCTGACTAACATTGAAAGTGCACATTTGCTGACATGCTGTTTTTTGCTGGTTCATGGTCTGCTGCATTACTGGCAATTACAAACTTCATGTGTGTCATGTTGAATTAGAGAAGACCAGACCTGATATAAAATCCTCCTTTGTTGTTTGTTGCACTGCTGAAAATGTGATAATTTCAGCTGATTCTTTGAGCTTTTGAGAAAAATCTATAATCTACATGAAATATTTTTGTTTGTTGCCATAATATTTGGTTTCAGTTGTATGTGCTGCCTTTTGTGTTTCCTTTTGTTCTTGACATCCTTCATGTGTTCAGATTGGTATACCTCTTCCAACCTACCTGCCTGTCTCATGTAGCGTAAACCAGAGGTCACCAATCTGTGGTCCATGGGAAAATTTTGGTGGTACGTAGAGAAATTTGGACACTGACATAGGATCGCTGACAATTTTCATCTAGAGGCGCTTTTGTTGTTGAGTCACTGTCAACCCACCAGCGGCGCAGCTTGCAAATGCTAGTACACATGCGGCAGGCTTCAGTGGTGAATGCATGCCATCACAACAATCAAACCCCCCGCAAATACAGATTCTTGTCCGATTGTTTTATTTTGTTGAAGCGAATTGTCGTCTGTCAACACTATACTGGTGTTTATTCCTCACAATACTCTTCTTAGGTAAGCGATCAGTGATGTTTTTATTTTAAATGTGCACAGCGTGATATTTAATGGTATCGAAGAGCTTGAGTTTGATAACTGTCATTTCTTGTTTGGTTTAAGATTTGAATAAAATAAACCCACAATGAGTGAGAAAAAGCATTTTGCATTTCTTTGGTAATACTTCACGTAATGAGTTGATCAATGAATCAGAGCCTCCAGAGCCCCAGCCAGGCACCATCTTGAAGGACATTACAACTGGAGGCAGAGAGAAGAAAAAGTTAAAGGTTTCAAAAAAATATGATGGGGACCACTTGAAGTTTGGATTTATTCAAGATCCTGGAAGAAGTGAGCTGGATCCAAGGCTGCTTTGCGTCATGTGTTCTGAGAGTTTATGCAATGATGCCATGAAACCTTTGAAACTCGCCAGGCACTTACAGTCAAAACACTCAGATTTAGCTAAGAAGCCAGTTGAATATTTTCAAAGGATGCGTGAAAGTATGCAAAAGAAAATAAGTTCATTAGCAAAAATGACCATTGAAGATAAGTCCATAGTAAAGGCTTCTTATTTGATAACACTTCAAATCATATAAAGCCGTATACAATTAGAGAAGAATTAAGCCTTGCTTGTTACGAGCCTGTGAAGAGGTTTTGGGGAAACAGGCTGTCCTATGTCCACTAACGCACCGTGAAGCGCAGAATTGAAGACATGGCCAAGATATTGAAAATCAAGTGATAGAAATGGTGAAAAATTCAATATTTTATTCAATTAAACTTCGACGAATCAACAGACATAACTAAAAAGGTAAGGCAGTTCTCCTTTGTTTTGTGAGGTTTGAAATGTCAAGGAGAGCTAAAGGAAGAACTCCTCTGTTTGCTCAACTTGCCAGGTAGAACAACCTGCTCTGAGATTTTCAATGCACTTAATGGTTATTTACTGAGCCATGGTATTGAATGGAAGAAATGTGTTGGGATATGCACAGATGGTGCCTCAAGCATGACCAGGCATCTTTCAGGAATTGTTACAAAAGTGAAAGATGTTGGACACACAGGCATCTTGTTTACTCATATTTTACATTGTGAGCAACTTGCGACAAAAAGAATATCTCCAGAATTGCATGAAGTACTCTCTGATGAATTAAAATTGTAAATGAAATATGGCACAAAGCATTCAATTCTCGAATATTTGAGGCACTTTGTGAAGAAATGGGCTCTCAACATACTTATCTCCTTCTTCACGCTGAAGTGAGTTGGCTGTTGAGAGGCAAAATACTAACCCGATTGTTCGACTTGCACCAAGAAGCCAAGTTATTTTTCCAGCAACAAAAATTGAAATTCCTAGATCTCTTGTCCAACGATGATTGGCTAGCCAAGCTTGCATACCTGGCAGATATTTTTCACTGTTAAACACGTCCTTGCAAGAACAGCTTACAGACATGTTCACAGTGTGAGGTAAAATGGATGCATTTCAAAAGAAAATATTTCTGTGGCAAATACGGTTGGCTGAAGAAGAGCTGCAAATGTTCCCGAATCTTGATGAGTGTATGAAAGAAGAGGATGTCAACTGACAGGTAATAACCATTATAATAATAATATTTGGTTGCAGATCAAGTGTTGATCAATTTTATTATTAAACTGAACCAACTAGTTTCGCCACACTTTAACTGTTGGCATCTTCAGGGTACTTATAAGTTTAAACAATCTCACAATTATGTGTAACTGCAAAACTGACAAAAATAACTGACTAGAATAATTACAAATAGGATAGTATCGAATGCGAGTGAAACACTTATCGCGTGTACAAGGTTAGCTAGCTGTTGCTAAGGAAGATTACCATTCAAGAATTTTCAAAGAAGCAGCCACAGTTGCCTGTTCTACTGCCAACCTTAACAGAAATCAAGGCCTAATACTCCAGAGATATGGAAAACCCTAATCAGAACTTTAAAAACGAACTTTAATATAAACTACAGAAAGTTCCTGTTAAAGTTAAATAATAAAATTGATCAACACTTGATCTGCAACCATATATTATTATTATTATACTAATTTATGATCAAGAAAATACCTTCATGAGGTAATAACCATTGTTCGACAGCACTTACGGTCACTCACAGAATCTTTTGGCTGTTATTACCCAAAGGAAGAGGACTCCATACATGGCAATATTGGCAAAAATTGAAGATAATAATTTGAGCATGAAAAAAAAAAAAAAAAAAAAAAGAAAAAAAGAAAGCCTAATCGATCTATCATCCGACGGCAGTCTCAAAGCTAAATTCCACTTGTCCTCATCAAGACATCATTTTTGGCTCTCCATAAAAAGTGAATATCCAGTGAGTGCTGAGTGAAAAAGCCATCAAAATTTTGATTCCATTTGCAACAACCTATTTGTGTAAAAAGACATTCTAATCTGTTACGGCAATTAAAAACAAGTACCACTGTCAGCTTGAAATAGAAACAGCTCTCCGTGGTGCAGTGACGTCATAGCCAAGAATCCATAAACTTATTTCAAACGAGCAGCTACATATCACACTAATAATTGTTATAATTAAACAAGTGCATTTCATATTAATAAAATGCAACTTTTATGATCATTATTTTATACATGTTTGTACTTTTTTTAAAAAAAATTCATGTTAGTGGTCCGCAGGATTCAAAATTGTGAGTTTAGTGGTCCGTGATTTCCAAAAGATTGGCGACCGCTGGTGTAAACCACAGCTACAGCAATCTAGTAGATATTTATTTTATTAATTTTTTTATTAAGAGGTGGACGGGGAGAGTTTTAGAAATTTCAGGAGATTAGAGATCTTGTTCATGGGATAGAAGACAGTCTTTATATTTTGTTGACACAGTATTCTTGATATTTTATTTGTGACATTGTATATGGGGGGAGGGGGGGGGATTTCACTGTTCCCCTGTGATGATGGGATTCAAACAATACACACTTGATTTCAATGAGAATCTACTCCTTTTTTCTAATCGCTCTTGCTTGAATAAATTATTTATTTAGCAGCATCTTCTTTGTCTCAGTACACCAATATGTTGACATGGTATTGCTGTTACTCTCCTGCTAGTTTCACATCTTTTGTTGATACTTGATAACAATGGTGCTTTTATTATATTAAAGCTGTTGTTCCAGTGCTGACTTTTCATTGTTCATCTGTTTCCTTGATGAAAATAGAGATCCTTGTTTAAATCATGCAATGCCCAGGTCAACATGATATTTACACTGTACCATCATATTGTACATAAAGTTTAAGGCAAGATAGAATATAATCTGGTCAGTTAACTTCCAAACAACCTATCTTGTTCGTTTATCTGAGTAGATATTTACTAATAGTGCACACACCATAAGAAAGCAAATTGTAAACACTGGTTTAGAAGTCTCATCAGTTCTCTGCAGTCTTTTCCCAGTTATTTAATTTAGACTCTTAAGCAACTCCATTTCTGTTTCAAAGTTTTCTTTTGGTAAAATCATACAAACATATTGCAAACAGTCCAAGAATAGATTGGCCCACATTTCATGTCTCAGAAACATAATGGAATGTGTAAAAGCATGTTACAGTATTCAAAAAGAAAAAGAAGGAAAACTCCAAAGTACCATAATGATTATTTTAGCATGTAATGTGTATGATTCATGTAAAATAAAACAAACACTATGTAAAATACATTATGTGCTGAATGAAAATCAAATTGAATAAAAAAAAATTACAAAAACAGGCATCAAGTTAAAATCCTACCTTTCCATATTTCTACGTTTGGCTCTTCGAAGAGCTACAATTCCCTCTTTAGCAAGGGCATCAAGAGACAAAGGATCTATTCCCTAAATTGGAAAAAAATTAAAAAGAACTAATATAATAATGACACACAAACAGAATACAACAATTATCAAAATAACTCCATTCTCTAACATACAGCATTTCCCATACCATATATAGCTGGGAGCCAAGTCTTTCAACTTCCATAGAAAGGTTCAATTAATGCATACATTTTAATTCATTCATTGTTTTTCAGCATAATTTTCTCTGACCATCACTTAAAGGTGGAAGTTTCATTTGCTGAATTAAGAAATTTATGCTACCATCAAAAATAAATCAATTTTGCTGTTTATTCAATAATTACATCTTATTTACCATGTATTTATTTATATAAGAAAAGAATTCCATTTAATCCTCAGATATAGTTCCATATCCAATCTATTTGGGTATTTGCTTTTCAAGACAACCCTGAAGTTTAACACTTAAGGCATAATGAATGAATGGAATCAAGAAACTTACTTTCTCAAATACTTATGAATATTAATTTTAACAACTCTGCTAAAGATTAATCAAGGAGATCATGTAGTCTTTCAACTTTCAAAGGCAGGTTCAATTAATGAAATTGAAGCCTCCATAGCTCAGTCGACATAGACGAAGCCCTTTGATACCAATAAAATACAAACCAAATAACTTACCGGTCAGCTTCTTGTTCCCTTTTAAATTTAATATGGTAAAAGTAGCTAAATATAATATCCCTATTCAGCCACCTGTAGACATGAAGAGCAGAAAACTACAAATATTTAACATGACTGAGTGAACTAACAGAATTTTGAATCAGAAAAACAAAATTATCCACAAAAATATCATAAAAATGTATCACCTTTTGGTTGATAACAACAAATCCTTTATCTGTACCACTGCATACTTTTTTCTTCAAATCTACTACTTTCTGTACTCTTTTTGCAATGAACTGGTACTCTGCTTTTACCAGTTTTTCCCGTTCTTCAGCTGACTTATAAAAGAAGCTGGAGTTCACTTCACTAGAAGAAAAAACAGCAAATTTACAAAAAACCTACAAAAACAGCTTAATAAGAATCATAATTAAAAAACAAAAAATGCTGTTTAAAGAGACTATACATATTATATACCTTCAAAAGCATTCTGACACAGGCTACGGTCAATACAATATTTATCCAGAAACGTGTTAATAAATTACACTCACTACTGGGTTTAATAATAACCATAATTCTTCTAGAAAAGCTCCAATGAAAGAAAAATGACTGGGCTGTTTTGAATTATGATTGAAGAGACTAAGGCCAGTGTATTATGTCTCTTAAGTGTTCTAATGATCTATTCTGGATGAAAAATTCTAAACAAAATCCTACTACCTTCACATAAAACCCGCTAACTTACTTCAATTGAAGACTTTTGCATCCTAGATAGGATTTGATCACAGATCTTCCTAACTAAATGACAATTCCTGATTGAGCTATGGAAGGCCACAGAAGAAAAAAAAAACTACAGCCAACACCATATGTGAATGCTAACTTTTACATTTAAGTACAATCAGTGGGCTAAGGGTTAGATATAACAATAGCTGACAGAGACTTAGCTAACTTCTATCTGAAGATATTAAAACTGAACTGAAAATTAAATGAAAAAATGAACAAAAGAAATTAAAAGAATGAAATAAATAAGATCCATCGTTAAATAACTAATATCTCAATCGATTTTGAATCAGGATTTTCAGAACACAAACCTAATAGACAATAAGTGTCGAAAACAATTCAAGTGTAAAGCAATAGAACTAAAGTCCTAACTACCAGTCTTGACTTGCTACGATGATACTAGTGAATGTTATATATATATATATCTTTATAAAGAAGTTAAGTATCACCTCCATATTTCAACCACATTTCAAATTAGCAAACCTTAACTGCCGATGAAAGGATAAAATTGTCCACTACATCCATGAATACATGAAGCACTGTTCTTGTAACTTGGCCTATTATGGATAGGCAATACTGACATCAATCTTGGAGAACAAAAATTTGCTATCGTCATTATGGCAAGTCAGGACTGGCAGATCATGCTTTGGATACTGCTTCACACTGGATTAGATGAAAGAAAACAATCAAATTCCTGGTATATACCCTCAAGGGGTATACAGAATATGATAATACTACACGAAAAATTTATATCATTAGTAACTTCCCATCTACAATTTTCCTCCAAATCAGTCTGTTACCTGTCAAGCCTCCAATATTATCAGATCTTTTATTTCTGTCTTCTAAGGCACTTTTTACTGTATCAATCCACCTATATCTTGGTGTCCCTCTGGGTCGTTCTCCTGTCAACCTGGCAGAGAACACTTGTTTTGCTAATCTTTCCTTGCCAATTCTGTTTAAGTGACCATACCACCTGAGATTAGCTCTGCTAATGCATTCCTGGATGACAACAATGTCAAGTTCTTTCCTAATATCCTCGTTTTTAATATGATATTGCCATTGATGCCATCTGTTCATGCCCCTAATTTTTCCAAGGGCTCTCAGATCCATAAGTTAAAATTGGTTTGAACACTCACAGTCTTGTATACAGCTAATTTCTCTCTTATTCCATATAAATTTATTCAGTTGACTTTTTCTCATACCAGCTTTGTTGACTCTGTTGTCTATTTCCATATTTAATTTACCATCTTTGCTAAAAATCATGCATAAGTAGCTGAAATGTTTTACTTGTTCTATAGGTTCTTTGTTCATAATGCAGTTGATATTTTCAATCATTCTACCTATTTTCATTGTCTTTGTCTTTTTATTGCTGACCTTCATACCATATCTATTACAACAGTTATTCAATTTAGTCAGGGAATCTTGCAGACCTATAGCGGATTTATTTAGAAGTATAATATCACCCGTAAAAACCAAATAGCTGAGATTAACATCTCCAATTTTGATATCATGTTTAATACCACTTTCCTTCATAATGTGATCCATATAGATAATGAATAACAGAGAAGATAACGTACATCCTTGTCTGACACCAGATTTAACATTAAACCATCTTCCTGTACATCCTTCAATTCTAACTGCTGACTTACAACTCAAATAAAGACTAAGTATTGCTTGATGTAATGATCCACTGACACATACAACTGTAGCGTTTTGATTAGCTTCTCTCTTGGCACCTTGTCATATTCTTTTTCCAGATCTACAAAACTTAAGTACAGATCTTTGTTACATTCCCATGACTTTTCAACCATTTGTCGTAAAGTGAATATCTGATCCTGACAGCCTCTATTTGGCCTGAATCCAGCTTGTTCCTCACCAAGCTTCTCTTCCACAATTCTTCGCAACCGTTTCTCAAGTATACTGGCATAAATCTTACCAGCAACACTCAGTAGAGAAATACTCCTGTAATTCTCACCATCAGTTTTATTTCCCTTTTTATATACCAGTACTATGACACTTTTCTACGCCAATCATCCAATTCGTCCTTCTGTCCAGGCCGTCTGAACTATGCAGTGTAGCCACTGTAAAACTTTTATACCTCCATATTTGAGCATTTCTGGTCTAATATCATCTACTCCAGCTTCCTTTCCACATTTCAGACTTTTGATGGCTTTTTCTACTTTAAGTATGGATATGTATTCTTGATTGCATGCCTGGTCAGTGTTTTTGATCACTGTGCTGTCATTACTGCTAGTTTCATTTAGCAATTTTTCAAAGTAATTACTCCATACTTCAAGAATATCTTTCTCTTCTGTTTTCATGTAACCTTTATCATCTCTAACTCCTTTTACAGCATTCTTTCCTCCATTTCTAAGCTTCTTCAACAACCTCCAGAATATCTTGCCACCTTCTTGATATTTATTTTCTATGTTCTTACCAAAGTCTTCCCATGACTTTTGTTTAGCTAGTTTTATACACTGTTTAGCTTTCTTACCTTTGTCTGTATTCTCTAAGTTGCCAGGAACTTTTGATATGCTTTTTTCTTTTCCTTCACTGCCTCTTTAACTTCCTGTGTCCACCAGGGAGTTCTGATTTTTCTATCCTTGCAGACCTCACCACATGCCTCTCCGGCAGAATCAACGTTTTCTTCAGAGCTTGCCACTGAATCTCCAAGGTTTGATTCTTGTTCTCAAACTTTTTCATTTTTTCTTGAATAATGTTCGTATATTTTAGTCTACAGTTCACATCTGAGAGCTGCTCAACTTTTATTCATTTTAAAACTTTTTTACATATTCTTCTTTTCAATATGAAATTCAATTTTATCCTGCTCAAGACTAAATAGTGATTGCTTCCAATTTCAAATCCTCTGTACACTCTGGTGTCCTGCACCAGGAAGAAAACATCACTATCAACAATAACATAGCCAATGAGACTTTTCTTATTCCTTGCCTCTTCTCTCCATGTGAATTTGTGCACATTTTTATGTTGGAACATGGTGTTAGTAATAACCAGTCTATGACCTGAGCAGAAATCCAACAGGTATTTGCCATTATTATTGGCTTTGCTCTTTTCTTCAAATTTTCCCAAAATATTTTTGTATGTCTGACAAATCATTTCCTACTCTGCTATTTAGATCTCCAACATGGATCAACTTTTCTTTCTTCATTGCGTCAGCTGCGTTTTCTAAAGCATCAAAAAATCATCACTTCTACCTTAGTAGAACCTTCTGTGGGACCATAGACACAAATAAGTCTCATTGTCCAGTTCCCCATTCCCATATTTGCTCATATCATTCAACTTGAAATTGCCCACCATTCAAGAAGATTAGCCTCGTATATTTTGTGTTGAATACTATGGCTACTCCTTTTCCTTGATTGTCATTGCCTGAATATAACATTTTGTATTTATTGTTCAGAAATAGTTCACCAGCTTTGGTTTTTTTTTTTTTTTTTGTTTGTTTGTTTCAGTCATCCCAGTTACGTCGATCTGGTACTTATCTAATTCCTCAGCTAGCTCCATTTCTTTGCCATTCAGGCTTCTTATGTTGATAGTACCGATCTTCAATTCTGGTGATATTGAATTGGGGTGTGTTTTAGGATTTGTTCCAGTAGCTGACTTTTCACTGTTCACCCTGGTTCCCTGGCGAAAACAACGGTGGCCTTGTTTAACCTGCCGACGTCCTCCAGCTGGCATGAAATTCTATCATGTTGTACCATCATTTAATATTGTGGTTTAACCAATAAGAATACAAATTGGTCGGCTAAATCCTAAATTGCCAACCAATCCTCGTTCGTTCAGTATCCAAGTAGATACCCAACAGGGTGCACCACGAGAAGGTGAGGATTGGACATTAGGTTAGAAGTCCTGGTCAGTTTTCCACATTCCTTTAAAGGCTACGTGGAGGTCTGCTCTCAGTTATACAGCTTTGATCCTTAAGCATCCCCTGCATTTACTGCAAATATTTGACTACTTTCAGCTCCGCCAGCACCAAATTTCCTCCTATCACTGACTTTTGGTATTAAATGTTTTTTTCACGGAAATCATCTCCCCCATGCCTTCAAAAGTCTCAATATAAAATTTGGTCTCATTCCGTTTATTGGTTTTAGCTACAGATGCCTCCAAAGAGGGAAAGTTATTTTATGGCCACCTTGTATATATATATATATATATATATATATATATATATATATATATTTTTTTTTTTTTTTTTTTCAATTATTGTCTTAGGATCAAGTTCTTTGGTTGTACTTACTAATTGCTTTCTTTCTGATTTGATGGGCAACATAACTTTGGCTCTTATTAGTTTATGATCACTTCCTGTTCTGAACTGATGCATCATGTATTATATATTTCCTGTTGCAGAGGATATAGTCTATTTCATTTTTGACTTTTCCCATTTAAACTTCATGTCCATTTCTTTTCTGGGTATTTTTAAAGAATGTATTCATGATGTAGAGTCTGCTGGCTTCTGTAAATTCTATTAAGATATTTCCATTTTCATTTCTCTCCCTTAACCCACAAGTTCCAATAGTTTCAATTTGGGAAAAGTTTTTTCCTATTATTGCATTAAAATCTATTATAATCAAAAAATGTTTTATTATCTACTGTTTTTTGCATATCCTCATAAAACTTCTTTCGCCTCCTCTGAGTAAGATTGCATTGGAGCATAAATTAATACTATTATATTTACGGCTATTTTCCATGCTTCTGTTTAGGAGTGCCCCAGTTTAAATGCCATTGGCTCTTTTTCTCATGGATTCTTAGTGCATTTTAGATGTATATTTATCAATAAATATATGTTGCATAGAGGTCAAGAAATTTGCACATACCTTTTTCTGGGTGTTGTGGCTCTTCTTCTTTTGCGTTGTCCAAACTACTGTGTGTGTGTGCGTGTGTGTGGGAGGGGGTTGGCAAGTGGGAAAATTGAAATAACAAATGGAAAAAAACCCGGTTTTTTTTAAATAACACATATATATATTTTAAGGGATGGGCGGAACATTTTTTTATATATTTATATGAGGTGGGAAAGGGCGAAAGGGGTTGAAAACAGTAACTGATTTTTGGAGGAGGGGACGGGAGTTGATGGGGTGCGGTCCGTTTCGACTATTCGTGGTCGTCGTCTGAACACATGGAGGAAGTGGATGCTATGTCAGGTCAGGTAGGTGCTTCTGACCTCAATTTTATGTTGTGTAGCTTTATCAATAAATATACCCATTTCCCACCTCATATAAATATATATGAAAACGCTCCGCCCATCCCTTATAATATACAGGGTGTTCGGGATAAATTTGACATATTTATAAATAATTATATTTTTCCGTAAGTTACATGTATTAACACACACTTCTCTTCATTTAAAAGTTTGGACCCTTCTTCATTCATATACAAGATGTCAGAAAGGATGGATAGCTGGAACCCACCTGAATCATGGAAGAGAATAACTTGTATCATGATGATTCGTGCCCGCCATCAAAATAAGGATATTACGACTGCTGCCCAATGCTCCCTGAATACAGTAAAAACAATCAGGCATGAACTAGAGACTTGCAATGGTGACTATGAGGATGTAGCAAGAAGAAAGATCCCTAGCAGACGATCTGATTGCGTTCGTACAGCAGAATTCCTCGCAAATCTGCAGGAACAGGTGTTGAAGAACCCTGGCATTGGAATTCGGGCTTTGTTTGTGGAGTTGCTAACTGTAGTCAAGCCCTGGATAACAAGGGTAGCCAATGGTAGGCCGTATGTATGGCAGCAGGATTCGGCCCCTTGCCACACCTCTGGGAAAAGTCAAAAATGGTTGTCTGAAAATTTCTACGACTTCACCAGTCCAAATGTTTGGCCTCCAAACTCCCCAGACCTTAACCCCATGGATTATTTTGTATGGGGCGCAGTTGAAAAAGACACCAATCGCACTTCCAGTAATACAAAAGCCCAGTTAATGGATAAAATTAAAACAGTTTTTGCGGCCCTTCCCAGGGAGACTGTAGCATCAGCTTGTTCGAGGTTCCGAAGCAGAATTGAAGCTGTGATCGATGCTAATGGTGGTTATTTTGAGTAAATCTTGTTGATAGTATTGTAATTAACTCTGCCTGTAATGTTTTTTTGTCAATTCATTAAATTTAATAGATACAAAGAAGATTTTCTTTTTCCTTACGAAACTGTCAAATTTATCCCGAACACCCTGTATATGTATATATATGTTATTCAAAAAAACCCGGGTTTTTTCCATTTGTTATTTCAATTCTCCCACTTGCCAACCCCCCCCCCCCCCCCACACACACAGTAGTTTGGACAACACAAAAGAAGAGCCACAACACCCAGAAAAAGGTGTGCAAATTTCTTGTCCTCTATACAACATATATTTATTGATAAATATACATCTACAATGCCCCAAGAATCCATGAGAAAAAGAGCCAATGGCATTTAAACTGGGGCACTCCTAAACAGAAGCAGGCAAATAGCCGTAAATATAATAGTTTGTTAAGAGGAGTAACATGGGATTTTTCCCAGAAATAATATCCATAATTTACTTGTGTCTTATAACCATACAACCCCTATCATTGGCTCTCTACTCATAATCCCCCCCCCCCCCCCGATCATAAAAACAACCTTAAAAATAGCATTCACTTTACGCACATACCAACACAAGCATGTGTCATGGTCACACGTCACACATTTAATGAGTGTGTAAACTTTACAAAAGATGCATACCAAAAAACCATCCTAACATACATCGCACAAAAACTACACATAACGTTCCTCAAAAAATGCCTTGATCACAACATCGCACCAAAATTCGCAGCAACAGCACGATTCGCAGAAACAAAAGAATTTGCTTCTGGGCATCCCGTGCTCTCATAAAAAAAGTCAAACAACAGATTTAAAAAGAAGAAACAAGCATATTCATACATTAACAAAACAAAAAACAGATTGAAAACGCTACTGACCCCAAACGAATGGGCAGTCTTTTGGGATAATACCCAATCTTGCATCAACGACTACACGGTATTATTAGAAGCTCGACACGCAAAGAAATGGTACACACTAACACATGCCCTATACAACAGTCGCGCTGCTTCCAACCCTTCGGATGTTACCGCCTTAAGACCCACAAAAAACAATTCCATCATCAATCTATCGCACCACAACCTCACACCCAATGAAATCACCATCCTGAACAAAGGACTAAACTTTGGCGTATCTCCAAAATGCATACAAAACAGAGACATCATTACCAAAATCCAAGCGAAATTAGAGTATGACCCTAACAAAGAAACAATATTCCACAAAATTAACAACATCATAAACAGTAAAATAATAGTAAAACCAAACATCGCCCCAACTTACAAAAAGCCCTATTATCCCTAAAAAGGAACCCGAACATTATTATCAATAAAGCTGACAAAGGAGATACCGTAGTCATCACAAACCTAACCAATTACCACAACAAAATAACAGCCATCTTAACCGACCAACACACCTACCAAAAAATCCAAACTGACCCCACCCCAACCTCATTAAACAAATCAACAGTACCCTACACACCCTAAGAAATGAAGACAAAATAGACAAAACCACAACCCCCCCGCATCCCTCGTATGTTCGGACAAATAAAAACCCACAAAGAGGGGTACCCAATGAGGCCAATAGTCTCCTACAAAAACACCACTACAGCTCCCTTATCGAAATTCGTAGCAAAACTTCTCAAACCATTAATTACAGCATCTAACTTCATGATAGAAAACTCCGACGACCTTTTCATGAAAATAAAAAACCTAACCCTATCCCAAGATGACATCCTCACTTCATTGGATGCAGCCTCTTTATACACCAACGTGGATGTCCCCAGAACTTTAGACATCATACACACCTTACTCACAGAAGACCACACCCTACACTCTCGTACTAAACTAATGCCCTATGACATTATTAACCTAATAAAACTAATAATCTCAGCAAACTTCTTCAAATTCAACAACATGTACATTCAACTCTTCGGACTCCCCATGGGCCAAAACATCAGCGGACAACTAGCGGAATTATTCCTAGCACACATAGAATCACTCCTACTCCACCCTTCCCAATAAGTCAACTTGTGCTCTTAGAGAATACAGAGACAAATGCAAGAATGCTAAACACTGTAAAACTAGCTAAACAAAAGTCATGGGAGGACTTTGGCAAGAATATAGAAAATAAATAACAAGAAGGTGGCAAAATATTCTGGAGGTTGTTGAAGCTTAGGAATAGAGGAAAGAGTGCTGTAAAAAGAGAGATGAAAAGGTGACATGAAAACGGGGGAGAAAAGGATATCCTTGAAGTATGGAGAAATTACTTTGAAAAACTGCTAAATGAAATAAGCAGTGATGACAGCACAGTGGTAAAAAACACTGACCAGGCATGCAGTCAGGAATACATATCCATACTTGAAGTAGAAAAAGCCATCAAAGGTTTGAAATGTGGAAAGGAAGCAGGAGTAGATGATATTCGACCCGAAATGCTGAAGTATGGTGGTATAAGAGTCTTATAGTGGCTGCACTGCATAGTTCAGAAGGCCTGGACAGAGGGACGAATTCGAGATGATTAGAGTAGAGCTCTCATGGTACCCATATATAAAAAGGGAAATAAAACAATGTGAGAATTACAGAGGTATTTACCTACTGAGTGTTCCTGGTAAGATTTATGCAAGTATACTTGAGAAAAGGCTGAGAAGGATTGTTTAAGAGAAATTTGGTGAAGAACAAGCTGGATTCAGGCCAAATAGAAGCTGTCAGGATCAGATTTTCACTTTACGACAGATCGTTGAGAGATCATGGGAACATAACAAAGATCTGTATTTAAGTTTTGTAGATCTGCTAAAGGCATATGACAAGGTGATATCATCATATGACATATGATGATCATATTATATTCAATTTTATCCTCTTTAGCTCTTGTTCAGAACAGAACAAGAACAGAAGATCTAGTCATTCTTAATGTTCTACAATTAAATGTTCCTATTTGCAAATATCTCTGTTTTGGGTTTCTTACATTGTTTTAAGGTTCATTCTTTTTTTTTTTGTTGGTTTTCTATTTATCTAATTTTCCATTTATTTTATTTTATTTATATATCTTATTTTCCATTTATCTAATTGTTCTGGAGAAGTGATTTTTTTTTCTTCTTTTCGCTTGAAGATTTATTAATTTAAATGAAACCACCAATCCTGAAGCTAAAGAATGTGATTTTATATTGTTAAATTAAAATCAACACTGTGTAACCGCAGTTTAAACTTAGAGCACGCATGGTTAAATGCTATGTATGGTTTGTACTGCTGTACGGTGCAGAAACTTGGACCTAAAAACAACATCAATAAAAAGACTTGAAGCCTTTGAGATGTGGTTATACAGACGAATGTTAAAAATCCCATGGACAGCAAAAACGTCCAATCAGGAAGTACTGGAACAAATGGGGAAATCACGTGAACTTTTAGATACCATAAAAAGAAGGAAAACTGCATATCTTGGTCACCTACTTCGTAATGAAAAATATAAGATACTTCAATTGATTATAAAAGGGAAGATAAATGGAAGAAGAGGACAAGGAAGATGAAGAAAATCTTGGCTGGCAGACATCAGACAGTGGACTGGTATGAACTCTGAGAGACTGCTCAGAGTAGCTGAGGATCGCTCAAAATTTGCCAAGGTGGTCACCGACCTCCAATAGCGCTCGAAGAAGAAAATATAATCAGGGAAACATGCAGGTGGTTTCTCACAAGCAAATCAGAAGCTTAACGAAATAAAAACAGCAATGAAATATAATTAAAACTAATGTTTAATTCCAATATTTTGTCTCAGTTACAGACACATCCATCTTCAGAAACTCAGTAGACAAGTCTAGAGTCCTAACCGGGTGGGGTCATTGCAAGGCTCAGTTGCAACATCAGATTCTTAAGAATCAGTTTCCTATATTTTGGGAAGGTTAATGCATCAATATTTATTTCATTTAGATTGGTGTTGAATGCTATCGCTAAACCAAACATCAAGATAAACTTCTTGATTGGTGGACAGTTTCAAGTAGTTATGTGGTTAACCTTCAAAATGGAGAATTGGGCAATGAAACTTATTTGTGTCTTTGTCCCACAGAAGGTTCTTTTAAGGAAGAAGTGGAGGAATTTTACAAGTCACTAAAGCAGGCAGCTGGCAAAGAAATAAAAAAGTGGTACTTGGAGATCTAGGAGTAGGAAGTGAATCCCACCATGCATACAAAAATATTTGGGAAAAATGGCAAGGCTAATAATAATGGCATATATCTGCTGGATTTCTGTTCAGGATACAAACTAGTCATTACTAACAGTTCCAACATCAAGATGTGCACAAGTTCACATGGAGAGAAGACAACACAAGAAATAAGAAAGCTTCACTGACTATTATTGTTGATAGTGATAGCTTCATGTTGGTTCAAAATGTATAGACAATTTAAAATTGGAAGTGACCATCACATAGTCTTAAATATGATAAAACTGAGTATCACATTGAAAAGAATGGTATGTATAAAAATGTTTTAAACATAAAGTCAAGCAGCTTTTACAGATAAACTGTACTCAACTATATAAACAGTATTGAAAAAAAAAAAAAAAATGAAACAGTTTGAAAACAAGAACCTAACTTTGGAGTTTCAGGGCAAAATCTAAAGAAAACATTAATTCAGCTCTGGAGGTGTGTGCTGAAGTTGTCTGCACGGATAGAAAAATAACACCATGGTGTACTCAAGATGTTAAAGCAACAGCTCTGGACAAGAAGAAATATTCAGAAATACTGAAAGTTCCTAGCAAATAAGTCAGCAAATTCCCTAAAAGAATACAGAAAAAATGTAAGAGAGCTATGTGTAAAAGTAGTTAAACATCATGGAAAGACTTTGGTAAACGTAAAGAAAAGAAATATCAGGAAGGTAGCAAAATGTTCTGGAGGCTATGGAAACAGTACATTTTATTTTTATATAGTCTGAAAACCCTAACCTAGTAACTAAGCATTTTATCCAAACCACCTACAATTAGCAACTACACAGATTTCCTACCTAAAGACAATCGCAAACATCCATGCCCAAGCAGGATTCAGACCCCAAAGACTGTTCATGGGAGAGCAGATACATTAACTGCTCAGACAACCAGGCCGACAAATGTTTTAGATGTTCCTGTTCACTGATTTAAAAGGCTTTAAAAGCAAGCCAATGAAATACCCCCCCCCTCTTCTGAGATAGAGTGAATCATTTTTATAGCTGCAATATTTTAACTGATATGAGTGGAATATAGCTTAAAGCTAAAATTGTGTCACAAATGTTATACAGCAAGATTATTTAAACAGAATTTCAATTTACTGCAAAGCAGCTGACATTTTTGTAATTCAATGCAGTGAAACAAAATTGCATTCTTAATATTTTGTGTTAAACAATGAAGAAATTCTCAGAAATCGTTTTTCTGTCAAACTAGTTTGACTTAAGCATAACCTAATTGGGTAGGTAGGGAATATTTTCAAGAAAATAAAAACAGGAAATGATTCGAATATGGACACTCAACAATATTCGCCATTGAATTAATTTTACTGTGACGGATGAAAAAGGTGCTCTAACCTTCTTAGATATGTTAGTTACAAGGCAAGAAGATATGTCCCTCGTGTGTACAGTCTAAGTCCATTCACATACACATACACTACTACAACATGCCAATTCACCATCCTACCAAGAAAGTTGGAATTTTCAAGTCTAGCTGCCAGGGAAAAGTAAATTTCTTCCTTCCTCAGGACCCACACTGCACCAACAATCCAAAATAACAGGCTATGCTTACATCATTCCAACGAAATGAATACAACAGCAAAGCCCTTGCCAAACTCGTTAAAAAGAACCCTCACCTAACCATATTTTTATCCTACACTAAAGATAAAAAAGAATAAACTAGGCTTACTCCTGAAAAACAACAGATTCAGAACTGCATAGACACTGTTAAACAAAGTTTCCTGAGACACAAAGATCAGCAGTTTCTTCTCACCTTTCTAGGTTGTCTACAATATCCAGAATGGAACCCAATATTTCAGACAGGCCAGGCTGACTAATTTGGTGAAAAAAAATTAGCATGTTATGCTAATGTCAAAAAGGACATTAGCATAACATGCATTAGAGGATGAACATTTCATTAAATGGAAGAAAGTCAGGCTACTTGACAAATCCCACAGTTTAAATTGAGAAGACTGTTCCTGAAGTGGCAGAAAGTTAAATGCAAGAGAACTGATGGTGTGTTCCTGCACAGATTTTGGTGCACCCAATATCAGAAATTACCAGAGAGTGCCACTGTCACCCACAATGCATGTGACTCTCCTAATTCATAATGTTATTTCCTTTGTCTTCACTGTGTACTGTTAGTGCCACCGATGATGTTATTCCTGTTCCTACATAGTTTGATACAGAAACTTTGACCTGAATCATAGCAACAGCTACAGAAATTTAACATGGAAACACATTCAAACTTATATAACCAGGTGTATTTAAGTAAGTAACTGCACTTGTACTCTTACTTTAAATATTGCGAGTGATCGTGTAATTTAGCACTTGTGTGAAATTAGTGATTTTTATCTGTTTTGTTGTTTTTTCATTAGAAAATTAGAGTATTATAGCATATTAGTGTACATTTGTGTTTTTAGATTATCAATCTATTTATAACATTTTTTGTGATATTTTTTGGCATGGCATCAACGTGATGAACAATGGCAGCAAAGACCACATTGTAGGGCGATTTAAATTTGTGGGATATTATTCAGTTCAGTGTATGCATTGAGAAAATTAAAGAATATGTGGAAGTTGAAACTGGAGAGAGAATATGTATTAAGTGTCTGTTAGGTGACGAGAATGAAACAAATATATAAGATGGAAAATGATAATAATATTGAACGTGTGGCCGTGGAAATAGACGAGAACAAAATGGATATCAATAAAGAAATACTTAAATGTTATTCTTCATAGACAAAGCACAAAACTGAAAAACTGCAGAAGCAGCAAGAGTTAAGCAGGGCTGAAAAAAAAAAAAAAAAAAAAGAAAGAAGCAGGTGATCCAAAAGAATAATAAAGACCAAACAAACAAACAAGAAAAAACAATAAAGGAGAAAATAATGTGTGGAGACAATAATCAGGGGAAACAATTAACGAAAGTATGACAAAATCGTGTTTCCTGAGTGCAAAAATTCACAACATCCAGATGCAAAAAGGTAAGTGAAGAAAATGATTGTATTGGTTGGTACCAATGATTTGAAAGACAAGACGTATTTCTCTATGAGGGAGGGTGTAAAGGAGTTGTTAGAAGAGGAAAAACTGAAGAGTGAGAAGGTGAAGACTAAATTTCCTTTGAAGGAAAGAAGAAGTTGTACAATGCAGATGGACTATATCTGAATGGTTTTGGTGATGTCTGGAGAGGGTTTTGCTCACCAAGCATGCTGACGTGCAAATTCAGGGAAACTTGGAAGCAAGTGAGTGTGAGAATGACCAAGTGAGGAATCTCGACTATCAAGCAAAACTATTGGATATGACACTGATTAAGAGGACAGATATCAAAAAGTGGTATATGAAGGGGCAGAATTGAGGCAAAAGCAGGTGACTAGTGGTGTGCCACAAGGTTCAGTGCTGGGAGTTTAATTTATACATAAATTATATAGGAAATAACCTGAAAGGAAATATTCAGTTGTTCGCTGATGATATGAATAGGTAGAGTAATAGTTAATCAAGGCAATTTTTTTCTTGGCGAGTGGTGAATGAATGGAATGGGTTGCCACAGTCAGTTGTGCCTTTTCTGTTAATGAGTTCAAGTAGAGATATGATAGATTGGGTCTCCTGAGATGAGTCTTCTGACTCCATGGAGGTGCCTATATAATAATAATAATCACAATGGCATACAATACAACAGGTATTGTATGCCATTGTGACACCTCACAAGCAACAACCAACTACCAACATAGGAAACACAGTTCTTTCCACTTGTAGATCTATAAAGGCAAGTGCAGTGAATATTGTTTATTTAATAACAGGATGGCTGTGGGTTGGAACTGAACTAGAAGCCTAATTACTGACAAAAGTAAGTAAATAGGTTGTTTATATAGAGAAATATGGAAGACAGTGGTGTAGGAGAAAATTCAATGGGCCAAACTAATCTAAGTGACTACTGTATGAATAATCACCAACATTTAAGCCTTTCATTATGTTTTAAAGAATTATTTGCTTTCAGATGAATTTTTTTTTTAAATATGTGCTTCCACACAGCAGTGCTTTATGACAAATATGAGATGAACAAAATTTATTAAGCTACTAATATTTTGTTGCATCTTCCAAGTACTCTATTAGGTTATTGCAGAAAAATTCAAATTCACAGCTGATGCAGATCACAAATCTGAGAGAGTAATTTTAGAATCCGCATTAGCTATGAAATATTTCCCTAACTTCTAAATATTATTGCATTAATTTTGCCAAAGATCTGAGAGACTCATTCTAAAACCATATTCAGCCTGACTTCTCTAAATTAACTGTTTTCTGGCAGAAAATCAGTTCCTTTTTCAATTACAATTTGAACTCTTTCTGCAACAACCTATTTGAGTACCGTATTACTTGCAACAATTTTCAAACAATAATAAAGCTGAATGTGAGAATTACAGAGCAATTTCTCTGCTAAGTGTTCCAGGTAAGATTTATGCAAGCATACTTGAAAAGAGGCTGATAAAAATTGTGGAAGAGAAACTTGAACAAGCTAGATTCAGGCCAATAAGGGTTGTTAAGATCAGATTTTCACTTCATGACATATAGTTAAGAAATCATGGGAATGTGACAAAGATCTGTACTTAAATTTTATAGATATGGAAAAAGCATATACAAAGTGACCAAAGAAAAGATTTTCAAAACACTACAATATATGGGGTAAATGGAACATTATACAGAGCAATATCCTAATTTATGCTCATGCGTAGACCTACACTTTTTACCACGTAGGCATTTGGAACCGAAATCCTATGGAATAGGTTGGTTACTCCTTATTCCTGAAGGTATCCTATGTCTGTAGAGGAGTGTGTTCAAGGGGCCAGTTCGCCTGCTTGTGGGAGGAAAAACCCTGCTGCCCACACCCAAGACTGGCTAACTTGGCTATGGCTGAGGAAGCTCCTTAAGCTCCTCATGTCACCGACGAGAATCGAACCTAGGACACTCCTTCCCCAGGCATATGGCTGCGAAGTGCATAGCCACTAGGCTAACTGCGTGGAGTGAGGCATAAAGAGAGCAATACATAGTCTATATTTAAGTTAGTTCAATTTTTTTTTTCCAATATAAATTTAAGGAATGTGCTCCTTTTTTTAAATAAGAAATGTGGTCAGTTTTATACTTTATTAAATTATACATTATTATCATCATTACTTGACACCTCCAGGGATTCCTAGACTCATCGAGGTAGGGCACCTACTCTACAACTCTCCGTCTTTGCCACTCAACCCAGCAATTACAGCAAACTGCATCATATACACCAATGCCATCTACTGTCCACCATCAAGACTAGTATTTTCACAGACAATTGCAAATCACATCCCACGGTGGGATTCGAACCCACAGCCTTTTGGCTGTAGAAATTGGATTAATAAGATTGGATACACAAGCATCATTTCATCATAAGAAAGAATTCAGGTATTCCATGAAGTAATAGAAATCACAACATAACCTTATAACAGATGTGCAGTAACAGTAGTAATTGCATTATTTCTTACCCACTAATGGAACATGCAGAATTTGAACTATTAACTGTGGATATGAAACTTGGAAAGCTGATATTAGTCCCCCCCCCACACTTCTAAATTATATACTTTCTTTATATTCATTCTAAAAACAACCTAAATGTTTAATTTTTCCCCTTTTCATTTTAACATGTCATTTTAAAAACTGAAAACCCGAGATAACTTCATATATTATCTCAGATTTTAACTTAATATTTAAAATAAGAGTAAACCCAGAGTCAGAACTGAAGGTAGGAACCATCAATATAAGGAGTATTAAAGAAAAGAAATCAAACTTGCAGAAAAATTGGAAAAGTACCACACAAGTACATAATTGGCCTTAATGAGACAAAGTTAAAAACAGAAATTTTTCAAGTTATTAGAGCAGGCAGTTGACAAAGATAATGGAAAAGTGGTCACTGTTGGAAATCTAAACAGCAGAGTAAGAAGTGAATCCACCAGACACAGAAATGTTTTGGGAAAATTTGTAGAAAAGGGCAGTGCTAATAATAATAATAATAATAATGGCATCTGCTGTATTTCTGCTCAGGATACAGACTAGTCATTACTAACACCATGCTCAACATAAAAATGTACACATGCTCATGTGGAGAGAAGACAAGAAATAAGAAAGCCTCGTTCATGCTGGTTCAAGATACAAATGTACAGTAGATTTGAAATTGAAAGCGACTATCACTGAGTGCTAAGTAAGATAAAAATGAATATCACATTGAAAAGAACGGTATATAAGAAAGTTTTAAAAAGAATTAAAGGTGAACTTTTACAGGTAAACTGTAGACTTAACCATACAAGCATTATTAAAAAAGAAATGAAAGTCCAAAAACAAGAGACAAACCTTGGAGTATCGATGGCAAACTCTAAAGGAAACACCTATTGATTCAGCTAGTGAGGTATATGGTGAAGTTGCCTGCAAGGATAGAAAAATAAAACAAAGGTCGAAGTTATGGAAAAAAGAAAGTATACCAAAAGTTTCTAGTAAATAAGTTGGCAGATGCCCTAAAAGAATACAGAGAAAAATGTAAGAGTTAAGCTATGTGTAAAAGTAGCTAATCAAAAGTCATGGTAGGACTTCAGTAAGAATATAGATGAATATTAGGAAGGTGGGAAAATGTTCTGGAGACTATTAAACAGCTTAGCAATGGAGGAAACAGGACTGCAAAAGGAATAAAAGATGATAATGATGACATGAAAACTGAAGATAAGAATATCCTAGATGTTTGGAGTAATTAATTTGAAAGATTGTTAAATAAAACAGAGTGAGAACAGCAATAGAAAGTTTTCAAGCAAACAAGAGAACGTATCAATCTTTAGGTAGAAAAAGCCATCAAAAGATGAAAGGCAGCTGAAATTAATGGTATCTGACAAGAAAGGCTCAAACATGAAGGTTTTGATGTGGCTATACTGCATGATTCAGAGAGCTTTCGCAGGAGGTCAAATTCCAGAAGATTGGAGTAGAGCTTTCATGGTTTCCATCTACACAAAGGGGAATAAGGTTAAATGTGAGAATTGCAGGAATTTCTCTACTAAACATCATAGATAAGATTTATTCAAGCATGCTTGAGAAGAAGATGAGAAAAAATGTGAACAGAAGCTTAAAAAACGAGCTAGCTTCATGTCAAGATCAAATCACTTTATGACAAATAGTTGAGAAGTCAAGGAAATATAATAAGGATCTGTACTTAAGTTTTGTACATCTGGAAAAGACATATGGAAAATGCTTTTTTTATATAAGAGGTGCATAGATAAAAGCTTTTGAAGACACTACAATTATATGGGATGTTATACATAACAATACATAGTTTATATTTAAGTTAGAATTGAAGGAAATGCAGGAATATGGTTTGATATTGAATATGGTACTATATCCACACTGATATGGATTGCATAATGAAAGAATGTGCTATTAACCTGTTGATTGGATTTTAACAGTATAGATGCAAACACAGATTGATAAGAAAATAACTATTTCATTGACTTAATTGCTAATAGTTAGCTGGTATTCTATCCAGCATCTTCAGAGCACACAAACAAAGTTTGTTACAATAGCGAGACAACTACAATCCCGTATAACAGTGGGACTAGTATCAGCAATTGTAGCGTGCAACACAAAAACTAAAGTCCTAATTAGGCGCCATCTAAGTTGCGGGGGAAAAAAAGAGAGAGAAAGCAGGTATTAATTTGGTCTTGGGATGACTGTCTCCCAAATCTTTGGTAGATTTATAGAGCCATACTTGTTGAGGTTTCGAGTATGTTTCAAGGCTTCTGTTGATTCCAGAAGGAAAAAAAGTCCCACCGATATACCAGATTGTGGTTGTCTCGCTACTGTAACAAACTTTGTTTAGTGTGCTCTGAAGATGCTGGATAGAATACCAGTGAAATATTAGCAATTAAGTCAATAAATAGTTATTTTCTTATCAATCTGTGTTCACATCTATACCATTAAAATCCAGTCAACATGTACAACGAACACAAGTCTTTCCACACGGTTATTAAACCTGATTAGAATTGAAGATAAACTTAGCTCTCTGTTTTATGTAGATGATGTTGTAATCCTAAACAACTAGGGCAAATCCCCAGGGTTATCAAATTTGGCATGAAAATCAGAAATAAGAAGATCAAAACTATGAAAATAAACAGGAACATAGACAACTTTTCAATGGAGAACCTACAGAACAAGTAAAATATTTCAGCTATTTAGACACAGTTTTTAGTGAAGATTCATGTAGTACCATCATCATAATAGCTTGTATACCCTCCCCCCTTTTTTTTTTTTTTTTTACATAAAAAGAAACTGATGATGAGTTTCAAATTTTCATGGGTAGTTTTACACTTTGGCTAAAAGAAATAAAACAAGGTAGAGGAAATGCTTTCTAAGAGGTGCAGGAATATGGGAGTTGTGATCGATAAAAGGCTAAAGTGTATGGGGGATACATTAGTTAAATAATGTCATTCAGAGGATTGCCTCTTTACTGAGTTGGAGGCTACCAACTAGGAATGGAAAATGTGTTGACAGATTGAATAGTGCATCAACTTTGAGAGAATTGTGTGTGTGGCAGAAGGAAAGGGATCTCCCTTAATGAGTAATGATGCCAGTGTTTTATAACAAAACTGACTCGAGCCATCAGATTTAGTTTAAGAAACAGTTTGTACACAATTTTAACTCTGTACTGGTGAGGGGGAAAGTGTAACACAAGTGGTATGGGGTAAAGTGAGTGTATTATAGAAATCCATATCTTTTTAATGAATATTAGATTACATATTGTTTAAGATTCCTCACAGTCTTGTTCTGTATCAGACTCATGGTTACTGACTAATTCTAAATCAATTTCACTATCATCATCTCCGCTAAATAGTTCCTCGTCTGTCAAAGCATCATCTATAAGTTGATGTAACATTTGTTCTTCCTGCTCGTAACTCATCTGGTAAAAAAAATATATTATTCTCAAAATACCCTCTAAATATTTAGGAAAACGTATTTGCTTATAGTTGGTATGTAAAAATATAGAAGATACAACAGTAACGATAATATTTTAGTACAATATACATGAAAACAACTTAAGTTTCAGAAATAAATATAGTCACACTTTTGGTAAGGTGGGGTCTGGTGGACCCCAGCACACTAAACTTGCTTGCATGCAACAGCCTATCGTCTATGGCGTCGAGTAGCGGGTTACACGAGGCAAAGCTATACTGAGGCATGATTCACTGCCATGCATTGTTAAAAAGTTAGTCAATTTAAAATCTTTGGGATCTGCGACACCCCACCTTACTAACACCGGGTTAAATGACATAATTAATGTTAATTTCACGAATATTCAATAATCCTTAATTCTGCCATATATTTTACTTGGGTATAACATAACACAGCTAGTAGATATACTATGCTTGTATAATGCTACATAATATTCTCTAAATCTAAATGACAAGTCTCAAAAATTGGTTTGTTAACAATGCTTATTTCACAGGCATACTTGAGCTGTTTTAAGGTGAGAACTGTGAACTAAATTTGTGGGATTTGATTTTCTTAGTTTGAGAACTTGTTTTGCAGTCATAATCATGCTAACTTCTTGCAGGGGGATCACTTGATACATTCAAGATCAAATTTCAATGAACAATAACTGTCACTTTACATTTTGTGTAAAAAAAAAAAAAAATTAACTTAACATCCTCAAATGAAACCAGTGGTCTAGCTTCAAGTTCGTGGCCAGAAATATATGAATTCCTTTCTTGTAATCTGTTTAGAATTCGAATGTCAAAGGCAACACCTGTGTTCTCTGCTTATACAAGGTATTATTGCTAACTTAGGATAAATAATTTTATATTATACTATTTTCCACCATAACAGCAGTTACCAATACAACAGCTATATTACAAAAAAAAAAAAAAAAAAAAAAAAAAAAATATACCTCTTTTCATATTCCAATGATACATTGCAAGTAAGTATGTAAGCATTGTTAACCAATTTTTTCATATCAGGATGCCGAGCTCCATGATCTAACACAAGGCCCCGAACTAAAGTTGTATCACTGTCAGTTTTATGTTGCATTTCCATAATTTCAACCATATGAAGATCAACTGGGACATCTGGCTGTTGTATAGTTAATACTGCATCAACACAAATCTAGAATGAAATAAAAATAAGTCACTTAGATATGATGGTAGCCTAATTTAAATGAACTGCAACATGCATTAGAACTATATATTATAATTACACTAACTCTGATAACAGTAATAAAATTATGGACAAATTTTGAAATGGAAGGAGAGTAGAAAGGTCAAGCCTGAAAAATAATTCACTTCATTATTTTTTTTTTTACTGGAAAAACAATATGTAACAGGTTAATAATGTTTATTAGCGTTACTAGTTTCATGAATAGTTAAACATCCCCAGAGCAAACAGAGCATAGCCAAATTGAAAGAGTGAAAACTAGATAACTGGAAGGAGACTACCACATTGTCTGTAAGGAATGTGAAGAACAACTATGGCTTCGGACCCAGTATCAATTAGTAACCTTTCATAGGGCATCCCCATTATTGCGAAAAAATGAGTATAGACTGGAAAACTGGAGCTCAGCCAACCAAACTGAGTTTAATACTGCTTTAAACCATAAACAGAAATGGAAGTAACACATGGTGTTTCAAGGTTAGCTGGGAAGTCTGGTTCAACAAGGGCCCTACTACATTCATCAGGGGAAAGGTGAACAGTGAAATATTAACTAGTGGAACCTCAGAAAAATTGAAAATAGGTACCATCAATGCACAAGATGTATATTTTATGCACTGATGGTGCCTAAAAACTGGAGGCCATATTAAACTCAGTTCGGTTGGCTGAGTTCCAGTTTTCCAGCCCATACTCATTTTTTCACAATAATGGGATGCACGTGAAAGATTACAATTGGATATTGGATCAGAAGCCATAGTTCTTCACACACTTCACACTTCAGTTGTTCTTGGTCTCCTTTCAATTATCTAGTTTTGTATCACTTGGGAAAAAACAAAAACAAAAAAAACTAGCAAATAATTAGAGAATACCATGTCATATAAGTGATCAGAACAGGTGAAGGTAGCAGAATAACTAATATGGCATAGAGCAGGGTTTCCCAAACTGTGTTCCACAAGAAGTTCTCCTGGAATTTGTCATTTTAGTTTTCTAAGCATTTTTCATGAATAAATATTTTATAGTGGAAATATTCTGAGGAGAATAATATTTGTGAATATGTCAAAAAGCTTCAGATGCAGAATGCCTAATAACATCTGTGTATCATTAATTTTCACACATCAAAACTTTTCAACATTTGGGAAGGGGAATACTGCTGTTTATGACTGGTCGTAAAAATTGCCTGCAAGCAGATTATAAATGGGCGGTATATCCTCTGTTCTCAAAACTGAAGGAAATGACACCTGTGTAGCAAATGTCAGTGACCAAGCTGCATATTTTTAAACAAGGAAATATTCATGAATTATCGTTAATTTTCACACATCAAAATCTTTCAACATTTGGGAAAGAGAATACTGCTATTTATGACCAATCATAAAAATTGCCTGCAAGCGATTACAACAATGGGCAGCGCATCCTCTGTTCTCAAAACTGAAAGATATAACATCTGTGTTGCAAATGTTAGTGACCAATCACAAAGTATAAAGAAAATTTTTCCATTAAAATTGAAGATCAAGGTAGTCTGTATCCGGTTCTCAAATCTAGTAATATTGAATACTTTCTTCGCAAGTTCATATTGTAGGATGAAAGTTTCGAAACCGTAGTGTCATGAGTTTTTTTAAAAGTAATAGGCTTGCAGATTTAAATTTTAATATGAATAAGAGACAAGGGACTTTGTTTAATTTTGGTATTAAGAAATCTCTTATTGAAGGTGTTTGTGATGCAACGGATAGTGAGTCATCCATCACCAGCCTACAAAGCAATCTCCAGGATGTGCAAAAGGAGACAAAAACTACCAGCACACAGGAGGAAAAAGTCTGCATTCACTCGTTAAGTACTTATATTATAAATTTTTGGTGATCAGAATGGGATATGTCAATGAAAATCAGCACAAATTAATTTAATGATGTTGGCCTGGGAAACTACAATATGCTACAAGATTTCATTAGTCCAGTGATTTAAATAACTGATTTAAATGTAATTTTATATTTGTCAACATGTCACACCGTATACATAAGTGTACTAATACTCTTTATGATTATGCCATAATTAATTATTAATATTATAACGTGTTAATAATTAATACATTACAAAATAACCAAGGTGTTCCGTTAAAATTTCAGGATTTGTGAAGTGTTCCGTCGTAGGAAAAGTTTGGGAAACTCTGTCACAGAGCAATCCACCATGGATAAATCCAATCATGTTACAAAATTGCTTTTTTTGTTTGCAGGCATGAGGGTTTCATTAGCATGAAAGAATAATTCATGTACCACAGAGAAGCACACTCCTGGAATGCAAATAAATACTTTAGGTTACTCTCAAATGATATAATCACTGAAGCTTACAGCTGGTGCAGAAAGCTACTGTGCAACAATTTTGCATAATAGCTTTCTCTCATGCAAACAAATCGTAGCAATTAGAGGATTCTTGAGGCAGGATGAGATAGACAGATAATCATAAATTGTAAATAGAAACAATGGTTTCATTTATTATATTTAGCTTAACTGTGTTTTTAATGGAAAGCCATTGTTATCCAAAACTGATTAATGATTACTTTCAATCTAATGGAAAAAATTCCAACTCAACTCACTCCCTCCCCTTTAAAAAAAATTTAGACCTACTTTATTTAAATTAGGTCTAATATACATTAGACCCAATTTATTATGCTCAAGAAATAAATAAATTGTTATTGAGACTCATTCAGCTATAAAAATTTCACTAAACACATCTGCTAGCCTTAATGAGTCAAAAGAAAAGAATTATCAATAATTTTACAGTTAACTAAATGATAAATTATGCTCAATGAATCATACGAGTATCCACCAGTTACGTTTGAACTACCATTTGAAAATCTGAAAAGTTTAGCTTTTCCTAACAACAAAATCCTTTATTTAGTTTCTTGTTCACTTGATTTATGTATATATATATATATATATATATATATATATATATATATATATTTTTTTTTTTTTCTTTTTGTAAGTTAGTAAGGCAGTAAGTTATCTTACAGCAAGCAAGATAACTTACTGCCCCCACCTCCCAAGTTCTCCATACATCTTTCCTTATCAAGCGTCCATTTCATAAGCAATGTGTCATTTCCAACTGTAAAACCAAACTTTCTTCAAGCTAGTTATTGCTTTCACTAGAATGTCTTCATCCTGTTAGTTTAACTGCTATTTTTTACAATAAGGACATTTTGAATGTTATTTACGTAAATACATATGAATACATATTTCATGTATTTTACATACAAAATACATGAAATATGTATTTTGTTTCATGTACATACAAAAATACATAAAAATAAATATCAAAAAATGTGTTTATTTTTATAAATTTGAGAAACTTAATTACTGTACGACCACAGATACGAGAACTGCAGTTAGAAATCTGCCAAGAGTCGATTCATGTTGAAGGGGAGAAAGAAATAAGGCGATATACGAATGTCATCAACACACAAAATCAATCACATGCTTTATACATAAAATTTTCCAACTGTTATACAAGCAAAATAGTTATCACTTTAAAAACTACAATGTTCATAAAAGAGAAGTTAATTTTCTGACGTGTAATAATAAACATATCCCACAATGCGGATTGATTACCCTATTATCGGAATGGATTCTCCTTCTGACATGCGCAGAAGTGTCAAAGGGTCTCTCATCTGTGGGCGTACAGTATTAGTAACTGAAAATATGAAATCTGCAGAAGAAAAAATGTAACAAAAAGAATCATCAAATTCCTGATATGCATCGTCAGGAGGTGTACAGGATATTATGATAGTACTGCATGAAAAATCACATCATTACCAACTTTCTATCATCAATTTTCCTCCAAACTGATGTAAGATATTGTTTTGTTTAGATTGTTTATTTTACTTCATCTCTAAGAAGGTGTACATTGAAGGAGCCTCCTCGTAGATTGTGTTATATACAAAAGCGATCACGCAGAAATCACAATCGGACATACCCTGGACAACGCTGAAACTCAACATTGGCTAATCCTTCAGCTACCGGAACAATCATGCAAACTATAAATCAGCCTTCTTCAAGGCCAGCTTTTAAGACGACTTCAATAAATATTAAAGGACTGTCATCCGAAAAGGAAGTTTTATTAGCAGACGTGTGATACAAATGTGATGTTTTAGTTATCCAGGAGACACATCGAGGGGTAAACAGCAGACCAAAAATTCATGGCATGAAATTAGTAGCTGAGAGAACCACACGAGCAATACGGTAGTGTTATATTTGCTAAACCAGACTTGGATATTAAATCTATACATATGATATCCAATAATATCATCATCATCAAATTCCTGCCATGTACCCTCAAGGGGTGTACAGGATATGATAGTACTACATGGGAAAACTTACATCATTACTAACTTCCTATCTACAATTTTCCTCCAAATCGGTCTGTTACTTGTCAAGACCCCAACATTATCAGATCTTATATTTCTATCGTCTAAGGCACTTTGTACCGTATCAATCCACCTATATCTTGGTCTTCCTCTGGGTCGTTTTGCTGCCAACCTGGCAGAGAACATTTGTTTTGCTAATCTTTCTTTGCCCATTCTGTTTACGTGACCTGAGATTAGCTCTGCTAATGCATTCCTGGATGCTGACAATGTCAAGTTTTTTCCTAATATCCTCGTTTTTAATATGATATTGCCATTGATGCCATCAGTTCACGCCCAAAATCTTTCTCAGGACTCTCATATCTGCGGTCTCTAGTCTTTGATCAAGTGTTTTACTTCTGACCCAGCTCTCAGATCCATAAGTTAAAATTAGTTTGAACACTGTCTTGTATACAGCTAATTTAGTGTTCTGACTAATATCTCTCCATATGAATTTATTCAATTGACTTCCCACCATACCAGCTTTGCTGATTCTGTTGTCTATTTCCATATTTAATTTACCATCTTCAGTAAAAATTGTGCCTAAGTAGCTGAAATGTTTTACTTGTTCCACAGGTTCTCCTTTAACACAGTTGCCATTTTCAATGATTCTGCCTATTTTCATTGTCTTTGTCTTTTTAATGCTCACCTTCATACCATATCTATTACAACAGTTATTCAATTTAGTCAGGGAATCTTGCAAATTGTAACGGATTTATTTAGAAGTATAACATCATCCGCATAAAGCAAAGAGCTGACATTAATATCTCCAATTTTGATATCATGCTTAATACCACTTTCCTTCATAATGTGATCCATATAGATAATGAATAACAGAGGGGATAATGTACATCCTTGTCTCACACCAGATTTTACATTAACCAATCTTCCTGTACTTCCTTCAATTCTAAGTGCTGACTTACAACACAAATAAAGACTAAGTATTGCTTGATATAATGCCCCATTAACACCATATAACTGCAGCGTATTGAATAGCTTCTCTCTTGGCACCTTGTCATATGCCTTTTCCAGATCAACAAAACTTAAATACAGATCTTTGTTATATTCCCATGATTTCTCAACTATTTGTCGTAAAGTGAAGATCTGATCCTGACAGCCTCTATTTGGCTTGAATCCAGCTTGTTCTTCACCAAGATTTTCTTCCACAATTCTTCTTAACCAAGTATGCTTGCATAAATCTTGCCAGGAACACTCAGTAGGGAAATACCTCTGTAATTCTCACATTCAGTTTTATTTCCCTTTTTATATATGGGTACTATTAGAGCACTGTGCTAGCGAGCTGTAGTCCGTCAAGGTTTCCTCCAATCATCGGGAATTTGTCCTTCTGTCCAGGCTTTCTGAACTATGCAGTACAGCCACTGTAAGACTCTTATACCACCATACTTCAGCATTTCTAGTCGAATATCATCTGCTCCTGCTACCTTTCCACATTTCAAGCCTTTGATGGCTTTTTCTACTTCAAGTATGGATATGTATTCCTGACTGCATGCCTGGTCAGTGTTTTTTACCACTGTGCTGTCATCACTGCTTGTTTCATTTAGCAGTTTTTCAAAGTAATTACTCCATACCTCAAGGATATCTTTTTCTACCATTTTCATGTCACCTTTATCATCTCTAACTCCTTTTACAGCACTCTTTCCTCCATTCCTAAGCTTCTTCAACAACCTCCAGAATATCTTACCACCTTCTTGATATTTATATTCTATGTTCTTGCCAAAGTCCTCCCATGACTTTTGTTTAGCTAGTTTTACACAGTGTTTAGCAATCTTGCATTTGTCTCTGTATTCTCTAAGAGCACAAGCTGACTTATTTGACAGGAACTTTTGATATGCTTTCTTCTTTTCCTTCACTGCCCCTTTAACTTCCTGTGTCCACCAGGGAGTTCTGATTTTTTTTTATCCTTGCAGACAACCTCACAGAATCAATCAATGTTTTCTTCAGAGTTTGCCACTGAATCTCCAAGGTTTGATTCCTGTTCTCAAACTCTTTCATTTTTTCTTCAATAATCTTTGTGTATTTTAGTCTACAGTTCACATCTGAGAGCTGCTTAACTTTTATTCACTTTAAAACTTTCTTACGTTATTCTTTTCGATATGAAATTCAGTTTTATCCTGCTCAAGACTAAATAGTGATCGCTTCCAATTTCAAATCCTCTGTACACTCTTGTGTCCTGCACCAGGGAGAAAACATCACTATCAACAGTAACAAAGTCAATGAGACTTTTCTTATTCCTTGCCTCTTCTCTCCATGTGAATTTGTGCAAATTTTTATGTGAGAACATGGTAATTATCAGTCCATGTCCTGAGCAGAAATCCAACAGATATTTGCCATTATTATTAGTTTTGCTCTTTTCTCCAAATTTTCCTAAAATATTTTTGTATGTCTCACAATCATTTCCTACTCTGCTATTTAGATCCCCAACAAGGACCTACTTTTCCTTTTTCATTGTGTGAGTTGCTTTTTCTAAAGCCTCAAAAAATTCCTCCACTTCTACCTTAGTAGAACCTTCTGTGGGACCATAGGCACAAATAAGTCTCATTGTCCAGTTCCCCATTCTCATATTTGCCACATTACTCTACTTGAGACTGACTGCCATTCAAGAAGATTAGCCTCGTATTTTGTGTTGAATACTATGGCTACTCCTTTTCCTTGATTGTCATTTCCTGAATATAACATTTTGTATTTATTGCTCAGAAAGATCTCACCAGTTTAGGTCTATCTTGTTTCAGTCAACCTCAGATAGCTCCATTTCTTTGCCATTCAGGCTTCTTATGTTGATAGTACCGATCTTTAACTCTGGTGATGTTGAGTTGGGGTTTGTTTTCAGATTTGTTCCAGTAGCTGACTTTTCACTGTTCACCCTGGTTCCCTGGCGAAAACAATGGGGGCCTTGTTTAACCGGGCGACGCCCCAGCCGGCATGAAATTTTGTCATGTTGTACCATCATTTTTTATTTTGGTTTAATCAATAAGAATACAATTTGGTCGGCTAAATCCCAAATTGCCAGCCCATCCTCATTCGTTCAGTATCCAAGTAGATACCCAACAGGGTGCACCACGAGAAGGTGAGGATTGGACATTAGGTCAGAAGCCCTGGTCGGTTCTCCGCATTCCTTTAAAGCCTATGTGGAGGTCTCCTCTCAGTTATACAGCTTTGACCCTTAAGCATCCCATAATAATAGAGAGATATTAACCATCGAGATCAAGTCCTGCACAATCACATAGGTATATAAGCAACCTAATGAAGATCGTCTTCAAAGAACCCACCAACTTTAACGCCCAAAAGGTTAAAATAATACTTGGACTTTAATTGTCAGAGTTTAACATGGGGCTACAAAATGACTGACAGGAATGGTGCTGAGCTGGAAAATTGGGCTGAAGCTTATCCACGATCCCAAGTTAAGACCATCATTCAATAGTGGAAGGTGGAGAAGAGGATATAATCCAGATAACATCTTTATCAGTGAACAAGTAGCCGTGCAAGCGATGAAGATAGTAGAAGAGCCGATACCAAGAACTCAACACAGACCTGTTACTTACTTGAAGTCAGAGCTGTTATCAATCCAGAGATAGTACCTTTTAAGCGACAGTTTAATTTTAAAAAAGCCAGAGGACGGATTTGCGAAGGAACTCGATCAGACAGTAAACACTCGAAGCGGATCCAAGTAACTATGAAGAGTTCATGAATACCATCAAAATAGTACCTCGGCGGCACATACCACGAGGGTGCAGAACTCAATATATCGCTGGGCTTAATGAAAACCAGACGGAACAACTAAAAGAATATAAAATTAGATATGACAAGGATCCTTTTGCTGTAGATACAATTGAGGCAGGCGAAAAACTGATGGATAAACTCACGAATGGTAGAAAGAGGAGATAGATGAAGCTACTGTAGGATTTGGATATTAAACAGAACAGCAGACGAGCATGGAAACTGGTGAAGAATTTAAGCAACGATCTGACTAAAACTCCAGTTTATGTAACAGCGGTCACGCCAAACCAGATCACTTACCAGCTACTATTGAATGGCAGGACAGACAAGAAGATAATGAAAACCAATTCGTTCAAAAAAGTTTTTGAACGAATGATTCTGGAAAGAATAGCAGCAAACATTGATGAGAAACTTATACCCGAGCAAGCTGGTTTCCGTCCCGGAAAGTCCTGCTGTAGCCAAATTCTGAATCTCACGCAGCACATCGAAGATGGTGACGAGAAGAAGCTTGTGACTGGAGCAGCTTTTATCGATCTTTCAGCATCATATGACACTGTTGGTCAAGCTGTACCAAATAACAAAAGATTTTCACCTCATGAATGTAGTTAAAACCAGAATTGATGATTCTACGTAACTTTGCAAGGAAAGAAGAGCAGATGGAGAAATCAGAAGAATGGTTTACCTCAAGGAAGCATATTGGCCCCGATGCTCTACAATATTTATACTAACAATCAGCCAACCCATCCAAAAGTGAGGAGGTTTATCTATGCTGACGACACAGTTATATGCAGTCAAGCAAGAAATTTTGAAGAAGTTGAGAAGTTGACAGAAGCCTTAGAAATACTCTCCAATTACTATGAGAGACCAATTGCCTGAAGCCAAACCCAAACAAGACTCAGGTATGCGCTTTCCATCTGCGCAACAGGGAAGCAAAATGCCAGTTAAACATTGTCTGGAGAGGAAAACGCCTCGAACACTGCAGCAATCCCAAATATCTTGGAGTTAAGCTGGATCGTACCTTGTCGTATAAGGTACATTGCCAGGAACTAAAAGGAAAAATCTATGCAAGAAATAACATCATAAGAAAAATGACCGGCACGACGTGGAGAGCTCAACCAGAGGTACTTCACTCGACGACTTTGGCATTGTGTTTTGCTGCAGGGGAGTATGATGCCCCAGCGTGGGTGGCATCTGCCCAAGTGAAACACGTGGATGTGGCTTTAAATGATACCATTAGGATCACAACCAGATGCCTAAGACCAACCCCAGTCAACAAGCTGTATCCCTTAGCAGGCATAGCACCACCAGGCATAAGACGTCAAGTGGCCGGTGAGATGGAGAAAAAAAAGCAGATGACGGACGAAAGACATCCAATGTACGGTCATATCATCACAGCTTCTCGACTCAAATCGAGGCATAGTTTTATGCAAAGAATAAACCATTGATCCATAAACCTGAGGAGCGACATCTTGTTCTATGGAGGAATCGGTTCAACTTCAAGAAGCCCCCATAATTAAGGAAGAGTTAACCAAGGGATATCACCTACCCACCTGGAGGACCCTGAACTGTCTTAGAGTGGGAGTACTTTCGCGTGTTCAAGGATGCGAACTTTATCAAGGATAAAGTTCGCATCCTTGAAAATGTGAACCCCGACTGTGGTACGACTTTAGTTCAACGCGCAGCCGATGTTCGTTGGCGTTTCTCCCTTTTTTGCCATTTTAATAATGTCTAATTTCACTTGCTTCTTTTTTTTTTCTTATTTTAATTTCACTTTCTTGCTTCAAGTCGAAATTTATTTTTTAAATTATTTATGGGATTACTGCCGTAAAGTCGAAACGACACATGTTGAGGACCCCCTGTACTTTTACAATTAATACGATGTTCATGGTTTAACAATTAACAGTAAAAATATGTTTAAAAGCAATTACTTTCAAGCAAATCTTGCAATATATGTTGATTATGGACCAATGTTGGCAGCAAAGTGAATTTAATCGAAATAGCTTCTGAAATATATTAACTATCATTCAGAAGCCAATCATCTCACTGTGGTAAGTATAGAAGTTGGTCATTTGGTTTCTGAAAAAGTTAAGTACTAATCATGTGCTCAGGTACTAAAATTGAGAAATTTAAAAAAGTCGAGCTGATCAGTTTGGCTTCTGAGAAGCTCATGTATTCCTCATTACACTCCACTTGAATATTTAATAGCACTTTTTCATCACCTGGTTTCATTTCACAATCTTTCCAAGTAATTATTCCAAACATAGGATATGTTTAAAATTAAAGGGATAAAAATCCCTTATTGTTTTTCAGCCAGTATGCTGAAGATAAACATATAGGATATGTTTATCTTCAGTTTTCATATTGTCTTTGTCATCTGATTCCTTTTAAGCACTTTTCCATTTAATATTTTTTCAACAGTTATCAACTTCCCATCTTTGTGAAATTTACTTCTATACTTTCACCACTAGTCTTCCAATGATTTTTTTATTATCTACTTTTATACACTGTTTTGCAAAACAGTGTATCCCAAACATTCTCACACTAATTACTCTCAGGCCACCATCTACATTTAATCAAATGCCAATCTTTGTAGTGAATCACTATGATAACTAGACAAAATACTTGATATTCTTCTCTTCACACTCTTTCACCACACTATCTCTAATAACTCTCAAATCCCTTGTCACTCACAATTCATGATTAGTCTGAAATCATTCACACCCATCATAACAAGCAGCTCATCCAAATTCTTATAAAATCCCGCTCATAAAACTGATGCATTATAAAATTGCCAACAGTCTATAAACCACCTTCTTTACTAGCCTTCACTCTTTTCATTGCTATTCCCCTCACCATCTCATATATTATGTCACATTCCATTAATTTCTTTTTCGTTAACTCTCCCAGCCCCCACATCTTCTAGCTGAATTCCATGAACTCTGTCCAACTCTGCCCTCAACCCTTTCACACATCATTTCACTGTGCAATAACTATATTCTGCATGTTTCAACAATCTGTGTCTTCTAAAGTCAGCCACATGCATAACAGCACCCAGTCATCTCCCACATCTGTAAAACCCATGAACTGTTCAATCATATTCCATTTGGAAGGGTCACTGATTCCAAGCTTGCATTTCTGTGTTTTAAGTGTAATTATCTTGAGATATTGACACTTAAAACACAAAATCACTCTTTCCTCTTATCCCACATTTATTCCATCTGCAAGAATATGAAGTTCACTATTCATCCCAAGATGAAATCCTGCATTTCCTCAAGGGGACGAACTCTCATTTACTCACTTCTCTCACAATTCTATTGCAAAGTACAAAGCATGTATCTTGCAAATCCAACAAGTGATAATATAATCCTGGAAAGTGCTATCTTTAAATGGAGGAGGTAATATACAGATAAAACTAGAGAGAAAAAAAAAACATCGTGGCTATGTGGAAATAATGCCTAATTAACAAGTAACAGAAGCCTATAAAAACATACTGAAGTACACTACACTTGCATGCACAAAACACAATAACATTACAGGCAGCCTGGTTGTCAATCTCTACTCTCCAAACTACAGGTTGTGAGTCTAAATCTCACTGTGAAATTGATATTGAATGCCTTCAGGTAGTAGATGACATTCACTACCCAGTGTAAGACCACCACCCAGCTTATTAGAAGGCTGATTCAACACAATGTATAGTACTAAAATGTACTATATGTTTACAGCTGCTTGTGAATGTATTTTATATCTTCCACATAATATTTTATGAAGAATTAACAAAATTACTGAATACTATTCATTCCATATTCTAAAATATATAGCATTTCAGAATTCAAACAGTTTTAAAACTGATTTTCCTTGAATAGTCATGCAGCTCTAATCAACTTACTTCTGTTAGATGATTTGCTAATTCAGGATGAACCTTGGTATGCAAGGAAGTATGAGCTATTTTAACAAGCATTTCTCTATTCACCTCTTGAGTTGTTTTCAAATGATCTAAGACTTCTACTGCTTTACTTTTAGCCAGATCAAACCCCTCAGTCAATATACGTGGATGAAGCCCCTAAAAATGAAACAAATTACATAAAATTTTTAATTACCTTTTAACAATAAGAAAATTATGTGCAAATTATAAAAAAATTCATATACAAAAGAAAACTTTATGTAACCAACACATGATTACATTTTATTAAGAGTGCTTCACAGAGGATATGATCAGCTAAATGGTGAATCTCTTCTTTCCACCTCACTAGTCTAAAGGCTCTTCCTACTGTAGCACTAGTTAACTTTAGGTGGTAGAAATTTTCTTCATGAGAACATTACTCTGCATAGTGCTGTTCTGAAGCAGCTAGGAAACTGCTCAGTGACAGTAATGAACAAATTACCATGTTGGTTGAGGATTAACAAGCACACCTACCCATTCACATGTAAGGTACCCTTTAGGAGGAATCTGCCAAGCTTCACAAGGCGATTCCTTCAGTGATTTTTAGCAAAAGGTTAACTACACTACCACCTTACTGTACGTGCATCAAACAATGCCTTAAAATCATTTAGTTTTCACATTTACACTAAGGCAATGCATTCTACTCACCACCCACTCTCCATGGTCCATTAACTTGACAGTTTCAGTTGGAGCAGATAATCTGATTTCCCATGTCCTATTTTGGCATCCTGTAATGTTGAATAAAAAAGCATTTACAGGTGATAGACTAGAGTTGATCTTAAAATGATGGACTCCAAGATTTATGGTAAATTAGTATTCATATATTAGAGTTTGGAAAATGCTTCCAAAAACAGTCTCTCCAATTTGTAATGATTCTTCTATCTAATCCCGTATGATGTATGGATCTAAAGAGTGTTTGCCAGTTCCACCCAGCCAAAACAGCAGTGAATGTACATTCCCCGAGGCAGATGTTAACAGATCTTGTTTGTCCATAGCAAGTCAAGTCAGCACAAAGCACTTCATATGTTGCAGGATGTGATATAGGATGGAGTTTGTTCTTAAGTGAACAGGAGAGCATTGCTAGTTTGATATGTGGTTTGAACATAATGTGAATATTACATCAAGTTTCAGAAATGCCTCAGATATTAAGGAACAGGAATAGTTTTGCTTCAAGCTTGTGTATTTGGAGAAGGGGATTCTAGTAATTTATTTTATAGAGAACCACTGGCTAAAAATGAGTGGCAAAGGTAGGTGATTCGATGGCAGGAGCTGCATCATTTGAATATAGTCCTGGCTGATGGTGTGTGTGTGTTGACCTATAAGCAGATAGATAAAGAAGTGTACCTAATGAACGGCAAACAGCACTACAGTGAAGTGTATTTTATGATGTTGGCTGTTCAAGTGTACTAAAAAGGTATTCTGTGTATCTAAGTCAATTGCTATAGTCCCTATACTATATGCTTCCATTCCTCAAAGACATAAAACTATTATTATCCGCTATATCCAGTACACTTCCAAAAAAAGATAACCAAAGTGCTTAATAAATATAATTCCACACCATGTTTAAACTATATACAGCAATTAGCAATCTAGCAACTCTTCTGTTCATTTAAGACAAACTTCATCCTGTTCTTTTAAGGTCAAACTCCATATAAAGAGCCATGTGACTGTGATTGGCTTACCAGAGACAAATAGGAAGCTCTGCTGACATCCTCCAAAAGACATCTCACCATCATTATGCTGTCAGGACTAAGACGATGCTTTAGATATCTATTACCTAGAAATAGATAAAATAAAACTAAAATTCTATGAAGTTTAGTTTTCAATAGTAATGCATGAAAGAAAAGAGTCCAGGGAACATGCACAAAACGAGAAAAGTCTGTTATTATAGTGATGCCTTTATACATGTTCAAGAAAGAAGATCTATAAGGATTTAAAATAGGTAATGACCACAACCAATGCTGAACAGAACAAAAATGAATATCAAATTGAAATGAAAAATATTCAGAGAGAATATCTGCAATCGAACAGCCCTCAGACACAAAGAACAGACTGATGAGAACAAAATCTCAGAACAGTGAATATGAAGAAAACATTAAAGAACATGGGAAAAATCTGTAGATAAATCAAAGTCATCAGAAGAATTTGGAAAGAAATAGAAAATGAATACCATGATAGTGGCAAAATATTTTGAAAGACTAAGAAACCATAGAAATGGAGCTGTATCACAAAAGGAATCAAAACTGTGACTGATTTAAAAATCGAAGATAAGGATAGTCCTAAATATATGGAGTAATTACAGTGAAAATTATTAAATAAGAAACAAAACAAATGGTAGAACATAATCAGAAAGAATGCAATCAGGAATACATTACAATGCATCAAGGAGAAAAAGTTATTAGAAATTGAAATGTAAATGAGTAAATAAACGTTTTCAATGTTTGTTTATTTTCACAGTCTTTTTAATACTTTTCATACCAAATGCATCACAGCAAGGAGTGCAGGATATTAGAGTGTATGGAGAATTTGAAATTGGAAGTGATCGCCATTTAGTCTTGAACAGAATAAAATTGAATTTCATATTGAAAAGAGTACATGTAAGAAAGTTTTAAAGCAAATAAAAGTTGAGCAGATCTCAGATGTAAACTGTATACTAAAATACAAAAACATTATTCAAGAAAAAAAAAATCAAAGTTTGAGAACAGGAACCAAACCTTGGAGAATCAGTGGCAAGTCCTGAAGAAAACATTGATTGATTCAGCCAGAGAGGCATGTGGTGAGGTTGTCTGCAAGGATAGAAAAATCAGAACTCCATGGTGGACACAGGAAGTTAAAGAGGCAGTGAAGGAAAAGAAGAAAGCATATCAAAAGTTCCTAGCAAATAAGTCAGCTTGTATTCTTAGAGAATACAGAGACAAATATAAGAAAGCAAAACAGTGTGTAAAACTAGCTAAACAAGTCATGGGAGGACTTTGGTAAGAACATAGAAAATAAATATCAAGAATGTGGCAAGATATTCTGGAGGTTGTTGAAGAAGCTCAGAAATGAAGGAAAGAGTGCTGTAAAAGGAATTAGAGATGAAAAAGGTGACATGAAAATGGGAGAAAAAGAGATTCTTGAAGTACGGAGTAATCACTTAAAAAAAATTGCTAAATGAAACAAGCAGTGATATCACAGTGGTAAAAAACACTCAACAGGCATACATATCCATACTTGAAGTAGAAAAAGCCATCATAGGCTTGAAATGTTGAAAGGCAGCAGGAATAGATGATATTCGACCAGAAATGCTGAAGAATGGTGGTATAAAAGTCTTACAGTGACTGCACTGCATAGGTCAGAAAGCCTGGACAGAGGGACGAATTCCCAATGATTGGAGTAGAGCTCTAATAGTACCCATATACAAAAAGGGAAATTAAACTGAATGTGAGAATTACAGAGGTATTTCCCTACTGAGTGTTCCTGGCAAGATTCATGCAAGTATACTTGAGAAACGGTCGAGAAGAATTGTGGAAGGGAAACTCGGTGAAGAACAAGCTGGATTCAGGCCAAATAGAGGCTGCCAGGATCAGATTTTCACTTTACGACAGATAGTTGAAAAATCATGGGAATATAACAAACATCTGTATTTAAGTTTTGTAGACCTGCAAATGGCATATGACAAGGTGTCGAGAAAAAAGTTATTCAAAACACTACAGTTATATGCTGTCAATGGGACATTATATCAAGCAATACTTAATCTTTGAGTTTTAAGTCAGCAGTTAGAATTGAAGTACAGGAAGATGGTTTAATGTTAAATCTGGTGTCAAACAAGGATGTACATTATGAAGGAAAGTAGTATTAAACCTGATATCAAAATTGGAGATTGATACAGTAAAAGGTCCCTTAGAAGACAAAAATATAAGATCTGATAATGTTGGAGTCTTGAGAGATAACAAATTCATTTGAAGGAAAAATTGTTGATAAAACATTAGTAATGATGTAAGTTCTTCATGTACTAATATCATAATATCCTGTACACATCTTGAGGGTACATGTCAGGAATTTGATGATGATGTATTAGAGCAATTATTCAATTTAGTTAGGGAATCCTATAGAGTTGTACTGGATTTATTTAGATGTATAACATCTGCATAAAGAAAAAAGCTGAGATTAACACCTTCAATTTTGATATCAGGTTTAATACCACTTTCTTTCGTAATGTGATCCATATAAATGTTGAACAACAGTGGAGATAATATAAACCCTTGTCTCACACCTGATTTAATAAATCATCTTTTACCTCCTTCAATTTTAAATGCTGACTGACAACTGAAATACAGACTAAAATTGTTTGATATCACTATAGTATTTTGAACAGCTTTCCTCTTGGCATCTCTTATGCCTTTTCAAGATTTTTGTTATACTCACATGATTTCTCAACTATTTCTTAAAGTGAAAATCCCATCTTGAAGACCTGTATATGGCCTGAATTCAGCTTCTTCTCCAAGCTTCCTTTCCACAATTTTGCTTATCCATTTCTCCTGTGTACCTGTATAAATCTTACCAGGAACATTTAATAGGGAAATTTTTCTGTAATTCTCACATTGTTTTATTTCCCTTTTTATAGATGGTACCATGATAACTCTATGCCAATCATTCAGAATTCAAGCATCTGATCAGGCTAGCTATATTTTACAGCATAGCCACTGTAAAACTTTTATATCTCAAAATGAAGCATTTCTGATCAAATATCTACTCCACTTGACTTTTCACAAGTATGGTTTTTGATGACTTTTTCTACTTTAAGTATTGATATATATTCCTGATTGCATTCCTATTGAGTTTTCTACCATTGTGCCATCACTGTTCATTTCATTTATCTACTTTTCAAAGTAATTACTCCAGTCATCTAGAATATCTTCAGCTTTCGTGTCACTGTTATCTGATTTATCTGACTTCTTTTACAGTGCTCATTCCGTTTCTAAGTTTTTTTTTTTAATAGCCTCAAGAATATTTTACCACCTTCTTAATATTTATTTTCAATGTTCTGACCAAGGTCTTCCCATGACTTTTGTTTAGCCAGTTTTAGAGTGTTTTGCTTTCTTACATTTTCTCTGAATTATCCAAGAGTAGAGTACAAGCTAACCTACTTGCCACAACTTTCGATACACTTTCTGCTTATTCTTCGCTGCCTCTTTAACTTTCTGAGTTCACCATGGTGTTCTGATTTTTCTATCCTTGCAGACAACTTCACCACATGCCTCACCAACTGAATCAATGTTTTCTTCAGCGTTTGCCAGTGAATCTCCAAGGTTTGGTCTTCAATATTTCATTTTTTCTTGAATAATGTCTGCATCTTTGAATCTACAGTTCACTCTCTGAATGCTGCTAAACTTTGATTCATAACTTATTTTAACAGCATCAACACCAAATGAACTAAATTATAAAAAAGATATTTAATGACTGGATTATATTTCACTGGATTTCAAAGCAGCATCTTAAGAGCACAAAACAAAGTTACAGTTTACACATGACGATGAGTAAACAAAACAATTCAAACTGTAACAGACGAAATTCTTAAAAGTCCTAGCTTGGCAACCTCTGATATTGTAAAAAAGAAGTATTACAGCTATGTAGGAGTTGAAGTTAAGATTAGTCTTCCAAATTTTTGGCAAATTAATGCAATTATACTTGTTCAGGTTAAGAGAATGCTTCGGTCATGGAGTCAGCCATAGTTATGAAGCATCCTAACCTGAAAAGTATCGTTGCAATAATTTGACAAAAATACTTTTTTTTTTACAACATTAGAGAGCACAAATTAAGACTTTACTTCTTTTGTCCATTACAATTTGAACCGTTTCACTTACTCATTGTCACATGCTGGTTTGAAATTTAGCAAAATATAAGCCAGCTAATAAGGATCTTTTTATAGTATTTAGTTCATTTGGTGTTCAGTGCAGTTAAAATAAGTTATGAATAATGTTTAACATCTAAGCTTGTCTATTAGATCAACTTTGATTCATTTTAAACACCTTTTACAATTCTGTTTCAATAAGAAATTCAATTTTATCCTGCTCGATTCTAACTTCAAATTCTCTACATACTAATGTGTCGTGAATCAGTAAGAAAACATCACCATCAACAATAAGATAGTCAATGAGATTATTTCTTGAATCTTTTCTCCCTGCAAATTTGTGCACAACTTTATGTTGGAACACTGTTAGTAACAATTTCCCTACCTTAATAGAAATTAATTCAAAAATATAATAATGGAATAACTCACGTAAAATATTATTTAATAGTATATTCGCCTGTGTATCACAGGCATCTTCAGTACATTTATAAAGCTAATTGAACAATAACTGACAATTCCAAAGGGTGCCACCTAAGTAGCTAATGTAAGATAACTAAAAAGATTAATAAATTTCCTACCTAACACACACACACACACACAATAAAAAGTTAGGAAAGATTAGCTGATTTATAAAGTACTATCTCCCATAAAGGGGATAGATGTAAACCACTGGATCTGTTTAAGTTAGGAGAGTGAAGTGAAGTTTCATGTTTCTTTATAAAGACGTTCCATGAGGAACCGACTTTTGTGAAGGACTCTTGTCTTGTTCCAATGAACTCTATGTCTAGTGATAATGGCATGTTCTGCAAGTCCAGACTGTTCAGGTTCAAGGTATTGAATATAAGATTAGTGTTCTTCTAGCCGAATAGAGGCAGATCTTCCTGTTTGTCCGAAATAAGATAATCCACAAGAGCAAGGAATCTGGTAGACACCTGGATAACTAAGATGTGGAAGCTTGTCCTTGGAGAAGTGAGAAAAGAAAGGTGGAGATTTTTCTGAAAGGTCAAAAAGGCAACAAAAATATTCAGTGGTTTTAAAACTTTTCCTATACGTTCACTAATGCCTTGCACATAAGGGATAGGAATGCAAGTCATTTCTTCTGTATTTGAAGAGGAAGACATTAAAACTACTCAAAGCTCTTTTGATAAAGGAATTCTTATATTCATTAGATAAAAAGGAGGAAATAATATATTGCAGTTCTTTTTGTAACAGATCTGAAAAACAAAAGGAGTGGGTTCGATGAACTAGTGCTTTAATAGTATTTTCTTATGCATATAACTTAACTGTGACTTGGAAACTAACAAATTCCTTTGTTATTTAAGTAATTAAAATACATTTACCTCTGAAATATAAAGGTCAGCTTGCTTCAAAAGTTCACCAATAAGCAGCACAGTTGATGTTGTTCCATCTCCAACTGTATCATTTTGTGCTGTAGAAACTCTAGCAATTAGAGAAGCAGTAGGATGCTGAATTTGCTATAAATAAAGTGCACATTTTTATCAAAAGCTAAGCAATTTTCAGGTGTACAATATTCAGATATTACAAAAAAAAATTATATTTTTAGTATGTGTGTAGATACTTATAGCAAATCAGTGAAACTAGTTTTCTTAAAAGAATACGTGAAACAAAACTATACTTATATGCTACTCATGTGAATAACTCTTCCCAAATATACAAATACTCTATAAAAATTTCAAAACAAAGATTAAATCTTAGAAACCAAATAGCAAATTCAATCTCTGCCATTTAGATTGACATTAAATAAGAAAAACTACAGTTCAAGTATTAGAAAATTCATTGTTACATTGTTTAAAATTGTGAATTTTCTTGTACTTCATTTATTATTTTTTTTTTTTAAGTAATTTTCTTAGAAACAAGCTCTCCCTGCCAGTTTCTGAAATGATTAATCTGCATAATTGTATGGAATTATATTTCATATTAGCATGCTTGTGGTCAAGTAAAAGTGGATGTATAGAAAATCACAATTTCATCATCAAATTCCTGACATATACCCTCAAGGGGTGTACAGGATATGATAGTACTACATGAAAAATTTACATCATTACTAACTTCCTATCTACAATTTTCCTCCAAATCAGTCTGTTAAGTATCAAGACTCCAATATTATCATATCATATATTTCTATCGTCTAAGGCACATTGTACCGTATCAATCCACCTATATCTTGGTCTTCCTCTGGGTCGTTTTCATGCCAACCTGGCAGAGAACACTTGTTTTCCTAATCTTTACTCCCCCATTCTGTTTAAGTGACCATACCACCTGAGATCACCTCTGCTAACGCATTCCTGGATGCCGACAATGTCAAGTTCTTTCCTAATATCCTCGTTTTTAATATGATATTGCCATTGATGCCATCTGTTCATGCCTCTAATCTTTCTCAGCACTCTCATATCTCTACTCTTTGGTCAAGTGTTTTACTTCTGACCGAACTCTCAGATCCATAAGTAAAAACTGGTTTGAACACTGTCTTGTATGCAGCTAATTTAGTGTTGCGACTAATTTCTCTCTATTTCCATATGAATTTATTCAATTGACTTCCTACCATACCAGTTTTATTGATTCTGTTGTCTATTTCCATATTTAATTTACCATCTTCACTAAAAATTGTGCATAAGTAGCCGAAATGTTTTACTTGTTCTAAAGGTTCACCGTTCACAACACAGTTGACATTTTCAACAATTCTACCTATTTTCATTGTCTTTGTCATGCAGACCTTCATACCATATCTATTACAACAGTCATTCAATTTAGTCAGGGAATCTTGCAAACTTGTAGCGGATTTATTTAGAAGTATAACATCGTCCACATAAAGCAAAGAGCTGACATTAACATCTCCAATTTTGATATCATGTTTAATACCAATTTCCTTCACAATGTGATCCATATAGATAATGAATAACAGAGGGGATAATGTACATCCTTGTCTCACACCAGATTTCACATTAAACCATCTTCCTGTACTTCCTTCAATTCTAACTACTGACTTACAACTCAAATACAGACTAAGTATTGCTTGATATAATGCCCCATTGACACCATACAACTGTAGCGTTTTGAATAGCTTCTCTCTTGGCACCTTGTCATATGCCTTTTCCAGATTGACAAAACTTAAATACAGATCTTTGTTATATTCCAATGCTTTCTCAACTATTTGTCATAAAGTGAAGATCTGATCCTAACAGCCCCTATTTGGCCTGAATCCAGCTTGTTCTCCACCAAGCTTTTCTTCCACAATTCTTCTCAACCATTTCTCAAGTACACTTGCATAGGTCTTGCCAGGAACACTCAGTAGGGAAATACCTCTAATTCTCACATTCAGTTTTATTTCACTTTTTATACATGGGTACTATTAGAACTCTTCTCCAATCATCGGGAGGAATTCGTCCCTCTGTCCAGGCTTTTTGAACTATGCAGTGCAGCCACTGTAAGACTTTTATACTACCATATTTCAGCATTTCTGGTCGAATATCATCTACTCCTGCTGCCTTTCCACATTTCAAGCCTTTGATGGATTTTTCTATTTCAAGTATGGATATGTATTCCTGACTGTATGCCTGTTGTGTGTTTTTTTACCACTGTGCTATCACTGCTTGTTTCATTTAGCAATTTTTCGAAGTAATTACTCCATACCTCAAGGATATCTTTTTCTACCATTTTCATGTCACCTTTATCATCTCTAACTCCTTTTAGAGCACTCTTTCCTCCATTTCTAAGCTTCTTCAACAACCTCCATAATATTTTGCCACCTTCTTGATATTTATTTTCTATATTCTTGCCAAAGTCCTCCCATGACTTTTGTTTAGCTAGTTTTACACAGTGTTTAGCTTTCTTACATTTGTCTCTGTATTCTCTAAGAGCACAAGCTGACTTATTTGACAGGAACTTTTGATATGCTTTCTTCTTTTCCTGCCTCTTTAACTTCCTGTATCCACCATGGAGTTCTCATTTTTCTATCCTTGCAAAAAACCTCACCACATGCCTCTCTGGCTGAATCAATCAGTTTTCTTCAAGGCTTGCCACTGAATCTCCAAGGTTTGGTTCCTATTCTCAAAATCTTTCATTTTTTTCTTCAATAATCTTTATGAATTATTGAAGAACTGTATTTTAGTCTACAGTTCACATCTGAGAGCTGCTCAACTTTTATTCACTTTAAAACTTTCTCACGTTACTCTATTTCAAAATTCAATTTTAACCTGCTCAAGACTAAATAGTGATCGCTTCCAATTTCAATTCCTCTGTAAACTCTGGTGTCCTGCACCAGGGAGAAAACATCACTATCAACAATAACATAGTCAAGAGACTTTTCTTATTCCTTTCCTCTTCTCTCCATGTGAATTTGTACACAATTTTATGTAGGAACATGGTGTTAGTAATAACCAGTCCATGACCTGAGCAGAAATCCAACAGGTATTTGCCATTATTATTGGCTTTGCTCTTTTCTTCAAATTTTCCCAAAATATTTTTGTATGTCTGATTGCTACTCTGCTATTTAGATCTCCAACATGGATCAACTTTTCTTTCTTCATTGTGTCAGCTGCTTTTTCTAATGCATCAAAAAATTCCTCCACTTCTACCATAGTAGAACCTTCTGTGGGACCATAGGCACAAATAAGTCTCATTGTCCAGTTCCCCATTCTCATATTTGCCATCACTCTACTTGAAATTGCCTGCCATTTAAGAAGATTAGCCTCATATTTAGTGTTGAATACTATGGCTACTCCTTTTCCTTGATTGTCATTGCCTGAATATAACATTTGTATTTATTGCTCAGAAAGATCTCACCAGTTTGTCTTTTTTGTTTCAGTCACCCCTATTATGTCGATCTGGTACTTATCTAATTCCATAGCTAGCTCCATTTCTTTGCCATTCAGGCTTCTTATGTTGATAGTACCGATCTTCAATTCTGGTGATATTGAATTGGGGGGTGTTTTAGGATTTGTTCCAGTAGCTGACTTCTCTGTTCACCCTGGTTCCCTGGTGAAAACAACAGGGGCCTTGTTTAACCTGCCAACGTCCCCCAGCCGGCATGAAATTCTATCATGTTGTACCATCATTTAATATTGTGGTTTAACTAATAAGAATACAATTTGGTCGGCTAAATCCCAAATTGCCAGCCCATCCTCGTTCGTTCAGTATCCAGATAGATACCTAACAGGGTGCACCACGAGAAGGTGAGGATTGGACATTAGGTCAGAAGTCCTGGTCGGTTCTCTGCATTCCTTTAAAAGCTATGTGGAGGTCTCCTCTCAGTTATACAGCTTTGATCCTTAAGCACCCCTTGTGGTTTATTTGTGGTCAAGTAAAAGTGGATGTATATAAAATCACAATTTCAAATAATGGATATAATGTTTTTAATATCCACTAAAATGTTTTTGTCATAAATAGAGATAAAAAAGGAAATCAATAACAGGATAAGCAAAGTTTATACTGTGGGAAGCCATATAAGTTATGCTATAAAAGAAATGAGTCATAATATACATAATGTTCAGGGCCAATTTAATTTATGGATCTGTAAAGTTAATGTAGAAAATGAGGTCAGTCTAGAAAGTTAAAGAAAAATTAAGTGAACAGATAACATAAGTGGCAGAATTATATTAAAAATAAATATCAGATATTTATTTTTAATATTCTGATATACAATTATCAGATAATTGTATATCAGAAAAGAATGACATTCAAAAATGTGATGTTCACCAGGGTTGAGGCAAAATTAAATGGAATACTAGTATGGGCACTTAAATAGAATATAAGATATACAATTAGCATAAAATATGTGAAGCAAAAAAGTCAGAAAAGAGATCTGAAGGAAGATCATGACATTTCTGCCATATTATAGATAGGTAATGCAGTAAGGAATATGTTAGAAAATATGAAAGAGCTAATTAAAAAGAAATCTGATGTATGAGACTAGTTCAGAAAAAAAAAAAACTAACAGGATACATGAAAATTCATTATTCTCCACTAATGAAATTCTGTCTAAATTTTTTTCATTAGAGTAAACAAAGGTAGCTTTTAAGACATATCACTTAAATATCACCAATACCTTTTAACAAATGTATATCCCTTAAGATTTTGTAACAATTTCCCTTAGTGTTCTATCCTATCAAAGGAATTATGCTATAATTGCACATATTACTATTGCATAAGCATTTCCCATGGAGTTCAAAGACACAGGATTCACACAATATCAATATTGTGTGAATTCATTATTCACACAATATCTATCAATGCTAATTGATTATTCCTCTACAATCAGCATTATAGCATAATTTTTAAAATGTAAGAAGTGTAAACCAACCCTATTACAAAAAGCTAAGTTTATATTATTACTAATCTACTATCACCAATCTTCCTCCAAATTAATCACTTCTCAGCATTCTATTATTGACATAGATAATATCTCAGACTTTTAGGGCACTTCTGACAGAATTGATCCACTTTTTTTTTTTTTTTTGATGACCCCATACATGAAGTGTCATAAGACCTATTAGCACTGCAGTGTCATGTGTGGGGAAGTGATTATGAAGAAAATGTAACCACTGGTGTTTCTTAACAAGTGGGAAAAACAGTATGGGAGATATTGTTCCAAAGAATATAGCTGGATGGAATGAAGGAAAATAATGAGAAGTTCAAGAATTTTTTTTTGTTTGGAGCTGGACAGTGCATGGTTGTTGGCCTATGGCTGCTCTAGTCTTACATAATTAGAATAAAGCAGAAGAACGGTAGTGGCCAATTCAGAAGAACAATGTCCATAAAAGAAACTATAGAAAAGGCTCAGCACAGAAACAAAGCACCTATGGAAAGTGATAGAAGGGAATCTGTGAGGAAAGGGTCACCTATTAAGCAGTTATCTTCTGAATATCATCGAGAATTCCCAAGGAGATCTTGGGTGCTCTGCTCCAAATGTGGGAACAATACTCCAAAGTTGGTCAGATCTGAGACTTATAAAGCATTAGGAACTGAGAGGAAGAGAAGAAATGCTTAGAACAGAAAATAACACCAATGCTTTTTAGAAGTCGAGGAAGCTATGTATCTAATGTGTTTGTGCCAGGATAAATTGGATGCAAGTAAACAAAGAAGAGAAAGCTGATCTTGAAAGGAAACTAGAATATCATCAAAAGTAACAGAGTGAGGTGGGATCTTTCTTACACACAAGGCATGCTTGAGTTGTTTTTTTTGGCATGGAAATTTACTAAGTTGTCTTATCCATATTTAAGTAGCCATCTTCACTAAAAACTGTGCCTAAAATAAAATACAGTCATCCCATAAGGAAATAAATAACATTTTTGACTATATTTCTGAAGAAGATGCAAGCGAGCATAAAGTAAAAAGATTCCTATTTAGCAACACCGTGCACAGTGGCAACAACGCATTCAGCGGCAACCTCCCTCAGGAGTCTACAAGTTTCTTCAACAGTTCCTCTGTTGATTTTGTGTTTGAGAAATAGGTTGTGTATTTATCGTTAAATGCTTTGCGATATTTTATACAACATGGCTCATACATGCCCAATCAAAAACCTAGTGAAGAATCACGGAAAAGAGGCAAGCAATTGATCTTGAAACAAAGTTGCAAGTTATAAAGCAACATGAAGCTGGTAAGCCTGTCAGTGTGATCGCACATGACTTCAGATGGTCTCATTCTACAGTGATGACCATTTTGAAAAATAGGGATAAAATCGTAGAGGCTGTGAAAGGATCTGCTTCCATTAAATCGACGATAGTGACGAAGGAATGACAAAGTCCTATCAGTGATATGGGAAAGCTACTTCATCATGTATAGAGGACCTTAACCAAAAGCATATACCCCTTAGAACTATGACCATAACTGCTATGGCACTACGTCTCTTCAACATGTTGAAGGAGGAAGTAGGACCCGATTACGACTACAACGCTTCTTCCAGTTGGTTCATGAGATTCAGCGATTTTGCGCTGCATAATGTGAAAATGTATAGTAAATCTGCAAGTTCCAATGAGAAGGCTGCCAAGGAGTTTGTGGAAAAATTGGATAAAATTATTTGCCACAGCAAATATTTAATATGGATGACACCTTGTTTTGGAATAAAAAAATCCCCTTGCGGACAATTCATCCACAAAAAAAAGCTAAAACCAATATCTGGTTTCAAAGCTCTTAAAGTACATATTACGATTCTGTTAGGGAGGTAATATGGCTGGATATAAACTGAAACCTTTTGTGATATGGCACAGTGAGAATCCTCAAGCCTTCAAAAACATTAGGAAGCATACTATTCCAGTTCATTAGTGGAGATATAAGAAGTCATGGATAACTCAAATTGTTTGTGGATGCCTTAATCAATTGTTATGCGAGTGAAATGGAAAGCTATTGTGTAAAAGAAAATGTAGAATTTAAAATTTTATTAATTCTAGGAAATGCTCCAAGACATCTGTCTTATATCGGTGTTCTTCACCAATATAAGACAGTGTTCCCTCCAAACACTACTTCATCGATCCAACCGATTGATCAGGGTGTTCTAGTAGCGTTTACGGCTTATTATCTATGGAGAACTTTTTCACAAGCCATTTCTGCTAATGAAGGAAATGAACAGACTCATGCAATTCTGGAAAGCATTCAATATTTATCATGCTATTAGAAATATTGCTGTGGCTTCGGACAAAGTGACCTCTCAATGTATGAGTGGCATATGTAAAAGACATTAAAAAGGTTTGTGATTTTGGAAGTTTTTAAAAAAATGAAGACCTTTGTAAACTGAGTGAAGAAATTGTGGGCAAACAATCTGAATCTTGAAGTGAATGATGACATAGTTCAACTCATAGAAAGTGCCCCTAAAGAGTTGACTAACAAAAAATTCGTTGAACTGGAGGAACAACATGTTGCAGAAGAAGAATGAGAAAAGAGAAACAAGAAGAGACAGTTAAACAATTTATAATGAAGGGTCTTGCAGAAATTCCAATCTAAAATCCAATCTTTACCAAAGAGGTGACAATGAACTATGCACTGTTACTAATTAAAAATAATTTGAATCTAAACCAGTTCAAAAATTTAAGTAGAAAGAATTAGAATCATACCATTTCATGTAGCAGAATATTGCCATCTTTTGTTATCTTAATATCACCTGCACCAGATACTAACCTGAAAAAAAATATATATAAAATTATTTTTAAATGTTTTGAAAATGTATAAACAATATATAAAATTGTTAAGACTTCATATTTCGGTAATACTCTATTTTTAATTGGCAAATCATTATAATTACTACTACATGTTTATTTATGAAAATTATGAATGGTTAAGATAATTTGCAAATCTTGACACTTACTAGATGAAGATAAGATTTTTTAACATCTCTCACTATGAATTATATGACACTGAAAAAAATAAAATTTAGCGATGCCAAGTCAAACGTTACATTTCTTTGATATAATTTTAATCTCTTGACTGATTCATAAAGTGCATTTACAACAGCATTCTTATATACTGATTATCATAGCAACTGAATTAATAGCCATTTCTGGCTTAAAACTGTATAAATCTATCACATTCACACTGGGTGAAACCGAGGACTAATCTGGGAATCCTGTTCTAGAAGTCAAATAATATGATCTTATCCCATTATATCCTTCTCCTTCCCCGAAAATTTTCTATTTTTCACTCCCCTCCCAAAGTATTCTATGCCCACGTTTAATAATAAAAAAACCCAAGTTTTTCAAAAAAGTTCACATACCTCTTGCCTCACCAATAATTCTCCCACATCTCTCTACCCCACATGTCCAACGCCCTTCCTTTCAATCATACTTCCTTTAATAGCAGATGAATGTATATCACCATACGCCAGGATGCCGCTGAATAAGAAGACAGTCAGCAATATCCTACAAAAGGTCTGTCCGAATTATTCCTCCTATGTATTCTTCATATATCTGGCTATATAAAACATTGGTAATGCCATAAAACTGGAGTAAAAAGCCAATGACATTATAAAAGGGGCACTCCTAAACAGAAATAGGCTAAACAGCCACAGAAATAATATGCATAAAAGTACAAAATCGAAAAAAATATATCACTCAAAAAATACTCACGCAAGTAGTCATGAATGTCAGAATTCACTCCTTACTCCACAACTGCTTGTGCCGCCAGTTGCCACACGACTGATACAGTGCAAGGGTAGCAAGAAACTCAGCTACTTGAAATCGCAACAAAAATCTGTCAATGATTTTGGCAGAAATCGAATTTGAATGACGACTGGGGTTAAATAAAACCCCATGCAAGTAATTAAAGGTTTTCAAATTGTTGCATTACATAACGTGGGTTAGTTACTTTGCCAGGTGATGAATACATCAAAGTCTAGTGATATTTTAACTGTGATTATATCATCCTACATTATTCACAAAAGCAGCAAAAAAAAAAAAAAAAAAAAAAAGCAATTAGTAGTTTTCACCCTACTTAACTCCAGAAACAAAGTATCACTGCATGTAATTATGAATTGAAGTGGCCACTTTTTTTTTTCAACAACAAACTAAAGATTTTTTAATTTGATTAAATATTGATTCAAAAAATGAGGAAGAATGATACAGACTCCATAGAAAGGAAAATTTGCACATTCTTATCAATCAACTTGAGATGATTTCATATAAAGGTGGTGAACGTAAAAGTTTGACTGAGGAATAGTTTCTGTTCTTATCCACACTACAGCCATTAAAAATACAGTAACACATTACATAAAAACATGTCAGCCATTCATTGTTACTTTTATAAAATAATCATTCATGTTCTCTGATTTCATTTATTTACCATTTCCAAATTCCATGACATACCACAAATTATCTGGTATAGGCAATGACTAAGTGTATTCCGAAGGGCAGGAGATTAAATAACGTAGATGTAAAATGGAAGACTGAAGAGGTGGAGCATGCAATCCACAAGAAAAAGGCATTGTGGAGGTGGAACAAGAGAGTTGTTTCCAATCTTAATGAAATTGAGATTATAACACAAATGCATTCAATTCACCATTAAGATTGAAAACAATAACTCTTCCTTTTTTAGACACATTCGTCACACATCTTCCCTCAGGCTGCTTTTCATTCAGTCTACAGCAAAACTTGAACACATAAGCCAATATATACATAAAAATTCATACACCATCCAACACAAAAACTAGGGGTCATCAGCACCCTCAAACAGAACTCTAACGGTTTGTTCCAACGAGGATGCTGAACAAAGAATATTCGAATTATTAGCCGAATGTTTATAAAAAATGGCTATAACAACAAAAATTGATAAGATCCACCACAATAATACCATTAAAAATAAAAATGGTGACAAGAATACCATAGCCATACCATACATTAGGGCAGGGGTGATCAACTTTATAGTTAATTTTTTAGTTAAGATGTGCCATACAAACTTATACCACTTTTCAGCCCTTTTAAAATATGGTAATATGGATATATTTAAGTTATGCATAAAATGATTTATTATATACTTTTAGCAGTTTTAAATAAAAGGATTTGATATAAAGACAAGATAAACATTAATTATTTTATTGAGACTTTTGAAATTGCTTTGCTTTTGCTAAGCTTGTAATGTTTGGAGTTAAATCAGTTACAGAAAGCATCAAACAGTTTTTCAAATTTGAATCAGTCAGTCACGACTGTAGTTTGTTCTTAATCATTTTCATTGATGAAAATGCTTGTTCGCATCTGTATGTAGTTCCAAAACAACAGATATAACTCTGAGCAAATTTTCTCAGTTCTGGAAAATGTTCACAGGCCAACGATTGCCAGAAATTAATTATATCAGAAGCATCTGGGAGTGATGGAAGTTCATTAAATTCCATTTTCAATAAAAAAATTGGTTTTGAGATTAATAAGTTCCATTAGTATGTTACTAGGCATCGTCAAGATTTTTTGTTCAGTAAGCGAAAAGGGATTTATAAATGCAAGTATGCAGGTCTTCTTTGGCAAAATCACTAAAACGACTGTTAAAGGACTGTTGCAATAATCTGAGTTTCTCAGTATATTCTGTCAAGTTACCATTATCTTCAACAGATTCATTTTGTTCTTTTAAATGTGGAAATTGACTTAAATCCCTGTTTTCTAACTGGGAGATGAACAGTTTTAATTTCATTTCGAATGTACTGATGTCATTTACTAAGCTAGGAAACAATTTGCTCTTGCCCTGCAGTTTCAAATTTAGATCATTGAGGTGGCTGGTAACATCAACTAAAAATGCTAAATCAAATAGCCATTTCTCATCACACAACAGGGCTTTTTCCTCATGCAGCTAATCCTTCTCTTCCAGAAAATTACGAACACTTTCTTTCAGCTACCAAAATCAACTGAGAACTTGTCCTTTAGAAAGCTAGCACACCTCACAATGAAGGATGAGATCACCATATTCCATATCTAACAGTTCACAATATTCTCTGAATTCTCTTCTGTTTAACCCTCTTGCTCTAATTTCATTCACACAGTTTACAACTGGTATCATAACATGCTTCCAATTTTGAGTTTTTCCACACAGAGATTCTTCACGTATAATACAGTGATACTTTAGTAGAGAACGACCTAAAAACCTTTCAAGTTACAGTCCCAGAAACTCTACCTACCATTGACGGTGCTCCATCAGTGCAAACACTGATGAGCTTACTAGAATCTAGTTGTTGATTTTCTAGACATGACTTTACTTTGACAAATATGTCTGACCCTCTGGTTTTTCCATGAAGTGACTCAAGACCAATAAGTTCTTCAAAGATGTCAAAATTACCATCAATTCCTCTTATAAAAATGCTTAATTGGGCTACATCACATATGTCAGTGGATTCGTCCAAGGCGAAAGAAAAGAAAGAACAAGCATGAACATGGTCTTTCAATTGCTCAGTAACATCATGGGAAAGTGCTTCGATGCATCTTATTATTATTATCCCAAGACTTCATGGAGTCAAAGACTCATCTGGGAGGTCCTTTTATCACACACGCATCTCATCATACCATCTTAAACACACTCAAACTCCTTGCAGACACCACACTCTCAGGCAAGGCATTCCAATCATTCACAACTGACCGAAAAAAAAACTTGCCTCTCACTCCCCTACTCACACCCTCTTTATACAGTTTCCAGGGATGACCTCTGGTTCTCACCTGATCTCCCACTATTCTCTGTAGAACCTCACTATTAATCTTATAACAACCCCTTACCAACTTGTAGGTCTATCATATCTCCCCTCTTCCTCCTCTCCACCAGACTCTGCAAATTACATCTTCTCAATCTTTCCTCATACTCAACATTCCAGAGGTCAGAAACTACCTTAGTCAGTCGCCTTTGGACCCTTTCCAACATCTCTTCATCCTTCTGAAAACCCGGTGACCAAATATGGGCACAATAGTCCATGTGTGGCCTAATCAAAGCCTTATTATACAATGGAACAAGAATCTCTCTACTTCTACATGTCGGTGTCCTCCGCATCATTTCCAGAAGCCTTTGTGTTGTCTTCACAATTTTGGCAATGTGTCCCCTAAATTTCAGATACTTATCCGCTATCATCTGCAGATCTCTTATTTCTTCCACCTTCACGTATAATACAGTGATACTTTAGTAGAGAACGACCTAAAAACCTTTCAAGTTACAGTCCCAGAAACTCTACCTACCATTGACGGTGCTCCATCAGTGCAAACACTGATGAGCTTACTAGAATCTAGTTGTTGATTTTCTAGACATGACTTTACTTTGACAAATATGTCTGACCCTCTGGTTTTTCCATGAAGTGACTCAAGACCAATAAGTTCTTCAAAGATGTCAAAATTACCATCAATTCCTCTTATAAAAATGCTTAATTGGGCTACATCACATATGTCAGTGGATTCGTCCAAGGCGAAAGAAAAGAAAGAACAAGCATGAACATGGTCTTTCAATTGCTCAGTAACATCATGGGAAAGTGCTTCGATGCATCTTATTATTATTATCCCAAGACTTCATGGAGTCAAAGACTCATCTGGGAGGTCCTTTTATCACACACGCATCTCATCATACCATCTTAAACACACTCAAACTCCTTGCAGACACCACACTCTCAGGCAAGGCATTCCAATCATTCACAACTGACCGAAAAAAAAACTTGCCTCTCACTCCCCTACTCACACCCTCTTTATACAGTTTCCAGAGATGACCTCTGGTTCTCACCTGATCTCCCACTATTCTCTGTAGAACCTCACTATTAATCTTATAACAACCCCTTACCAACTTGTAGGTCTATCATATCTCCCCTCTTCCTCCTCTCCACCAGACTCTGCAAATTACATCTTCTCAATCTTTCCTCATACTCAACATTCCAGAGGTCAGAAACTACCTTAGTCAGTCGCCTTTGGACCCTTTCCAACATCTCTTCATCCTTCTGAAAACCCGGTGACCAAATATGGGCACAATAGTCCATGTGTGGCCTAATCAAAGCCTTATTATACAATGGAACAAGAATCTCTCTACTTCTACATGTCGGTGTCCTCCGCATCATTTCCAGAAGCCTTTGTGTTGTCTTCACAATTTTGGCAATGTGTCCCCTAAATTTCAGATACTTATCCGCTATCATCTGCAGATCTCTTATTTCTTCCACCTCCAACAATATATCCTCACCAAGCATAAATTCTGCATCCCATCTTTGTTTTCCAAATTTTAAAACCTTACATTTTGCAACATTGAACTCACATCCCCATTTCTGTGCCCAATCACTTAATTTATTCAAGTCTTCTTGTAAGGCCACAACATCTTCACTACTCTTCATGGCTCGTCCCAACTTTGCATTATCTGCAAACAACTGAATATCTCCACCCAAATCTTCACCTATATCGTTAATATACAAAACGGCCCCAAAACAGACCCCTGAGGCACTCCACTAGTAACTTTCCTTTTCCTGGATATCACTCCCCCATACACAACTTGTTGATACCTCTCAGATAGCCAGTCTCCAATCCAATGCACTAATCTAATATCCAACCCCATCTGCTCTAGTTTGACTGTCAACTTATCATGAGGTACTCTATCAAAAGCTTTTGCAAAATCCAAGTATATTACTGTGTATCCTTCTCCTCTGTCCAAGGAAGCAGTCACTTTATTGTAATAAGTAAGTAGATTACTAAAACATGACCTCCCTTTAGCAAATCCATGCTGTCCATCAAAGATCATACCATTGTTGTCAACCCAACTCTGGATCCTAGTTCTCAAGCTTCTCCAACAACTTAACCACAACACCTGACACACAGATAGGCCTATAGTTGGATGCTTGAGTTCGATCACCTCCTTTATGAAGCGGCACAATCTTGCCCTCCTTAGGAACATGACCAAGTGCAAGACTCGTATTAAAAAAATATGTCAAGGCAGGTGTCAACTCTCTGGCACATTCCTTCAGAATATGTGGTGATATATTATCAAGTCCCACAGCCTTATTTAGATCTAGTTTACTCAACTCCCCAAACACATCTTGCTCACTTACAGTCAGTCTCTCCTCCCCATCATCAACTGCTCTCAATCTCTCCATGATGTCACATTCACAAGATTGAAAGATCTTCATGAACTGCTCATTAAGTATCTCCACCACACATTCTGCAACACCTGTCTTTATACCATTTTCTCCAATCCATGTCATCCTTCCACAATCATTCTTTCTTTTGCTGGCTACATATCGAAAGAACTCCCTAGGATTCTTTTTGGCTTCATTAGCTACCTGCTGTTCATACCTCTCTTTAGCTACTGTCACCAACCAAATCTTGGCTGGTTTTTGTAGACCTCATGAAATTGGTTATTTCCACTTCTCTTATGCTGCCTCCACAATACCGTTTTTCTCTGTATCGCATGCTTAATTTGGACAGAGCAATTTGATTTACTTTTCTTTCAACATTCTTATCACCAAGAAATTTTGCAAATTTTTTGAGACAGGGCTTAACAACTTCCTTTCCATCAGAGAAAGGCTTGTGTTTTTTTAGCCAGCACAAAGGCAATTTCAGAAAACGCCTCCAACATTGCCACACTTTCACAACTTCGTTTCACAAATATATTTTGTCTCTTTTTTTATTTCTTCCTTTTTCTTAACCACATATTCTTTCTGCAACTCAGACCCAGAAACTAATTTTAGTTTTTCTTCTAATTCAGCTTGATGTTTTCTATAGTGTCTGTTAAGATCATGTCTTCTATTATCTGAGTGAGTGCTTTCACAAACAATGCACAACGGTTTTCCTGAAGGACCCACAATAAATAAGAACTCATTTTCCCACATTTCATTAAACTGGCACTTGCTATCACCTTCTGCTTTTCTTCTGCAAAGTAATGGGTAACTGACTGTAAAAAAAAATTATTTCAAAAAGTAAAGCTTATTATTAAATAATTTATTTAAATTTTATCATTTTAAACATGGACATTCAAAAACAGTTCTACAAGTTTAAGATAAGATTCCTGTTTTCATGAAGACCTAATACAGTTCTATAAGTTTAAAAATCACATACATATTTTTTTTTATAGAGAGTTTTTGTCTCTCTCTCGTAATATATTATGTCCAATGAAATACAAGATCGCTTCCTGCCATA